>NW_025941088.1:0-13426 GCF_000764305.2 Hyalella azteca
TATCAATCAAAGAGATGCTAAGTCCACTCACCTGACGAAAACGCAATGTGTTGCGGACTTACGGTAGGTGTTTCAGACGGATGATCAGTGAAGTGGCAGCCTTTCGCAGTTTAGCGAGACAGGAAGTTGATCGGTCAGCCTCCGGAGATTTTATTTTCAGATTATTTATTTTCCGTACGACAGAATTAGTTCGCAATTATGGACAAATATCTACAAAATTTGGAATGGTAATTTTTTTAAAATATAGTTCAAAGGGCAGGGTGGCCCAGTGTTTAAAGATCAGAGTAACAAGATTGGAGCCGAGAGGTGCGGGTTCGATCCCAGCTCTGCATGTGTGCCAGTTTCTGGTCAGAATCGGCGAGGAGGCCGGGAGGTTAGGCACAAC
Organism: Hyalella azteca; assembly: GCF_000764305.2. Classification (NCBI taxonomy): domain Eukaryota; kingdom Metazoa; phylum Arthropoda; class Malacostraca; order Amphipoda; family Hyalellidae; genus Hyalella; species Hyalella azteca. The sequence goes on from NW_025941088.1 coordinate 386, forward strand.
AGAATAAGGGCAGCGAGTTAAGAGTTCGAGACCGTAACAAACTGTAAATGTTTTGTGATTTTAAGAATCGGCGACAGGCCAACGGCCTAATAAATGCTGAAACCGCTATATAAAACAGACACTTTTAACACGTGTTTAATCACACTCACGACATTTGTTAACGTTTTTCGATACTTGTGACATTACAGTGAAGATGTGCAGAACTGTCAAAATTTCACAAAGCGTGGGTCAACCTTATATTGTTCAACCATGGACCAAGTGGATGCGCATGGCAACAGAAATGGTAATGAGCGACTTCTTTCTTGACGGAATTTGATTCGCATTTTTTACGTCTATCAAGTCACTTGCTTCCAGTTAGCACACTAAACGTTTTCTGTATTTAATATACATATAAATTTACTAAGTCGCTGATGATTGGGCTATGACAGGCGACAGCCTGTGTCTAATTGATGCTTTGTCAAAATAATTCACGCAGTTATTTGCTTCTTGAAACCAGCGCAGTCGTTTTACTAACACTCGGAAGACTAAAATATGGTGGAGGCGCAGCCAAGGGCTACATATTAACTCTTGAATAAGTTCTAGAGTAAACGCCCAGCCTCAGCAAGCAATAACTACATTCAGCCTCAGGGCCATACGTTGCAAAATGCGTTGTAACACTGTAATCTAGACCAGTGAATCACTAGTTCCACGTGAATCACTAGTTAAATATAATAATGCCGTCGGTCTTCAGTCAATACCTCAGCATGCATACTCATGAGCAAGCAGTTCTGCATCCGGCCTCACCTTCTCCCGCCTAACCTCTGTTGGCCTAACCTATTCACGCTACCCTGACTCACAACATCCCTGCAACCAATGATATCCAATGATTGATGATATCCTCTGCCTGTTCACTTGCCCCGCCTAGCTAACTGCCTGCAGCCAATGAGGTTAGGTTAAGTCCGCTCAGGTTCATTTTGCAAGAAGTGTTGCGACGTGACGTGGTTAGACCGGAGAAGGTGCAGTTGGATCATGCTTGGCTCAGCTTAGCATGCTTAAGAGATCATCAGGAACTTGTGACATCGTAAGGATCTTGTGACCCTCCTGTAGTCTTCGGGTCAAAATGACAAGGGTTTCTGACCGACCCTATGGCCGGAAAGCATAAGTCAAATATCGGAAACGAAGACAAAAAGAGAGTTAATGTTGTGGACATACGGTACTGTAGCTTTAAGCACTTGATTTCATAGACCGAAATGCCTTCTAGCGTTCTTGCTCACGGGAAGGAATATGAGCTAAAGTGTAAAGTTGGTCAATGTTCGCCACCGGCATGCGCTTCAATATTGCGCCCAACCTTTTCCCCCCGTATTCTATATGATTTAGGAACTATTGAATGTGATTCCTCCAAGTACTCTACATGCCGCTTCAAATCATGTTCATAATGCTGACTGCCAGCCATGAACGGCTCGGACTGCCAGGTGATAACTTGGAATTGTGTTTTTTTTCAGTCTTGGTTTCTCAACTAGTTACCACTGGTGACGCTGGCGAGTTCATCGCTGCCTTGCGTCGCCACGAAGTTGTCACGTCTCTGTTTACTATTTCAGACTTTCGTTCGAGAAGTTGTGTTCTCTGCGATGTTATTCGTCTTTAATTGTTGTTTATAATCTGGTTTGACGTTCTCCCTCCTGTGGTAACTGGCCTCGACGTTTGGCGACATTTTGGGCTGTCAGACGCGCTCAGTTTCCCTTGATACCAGCGGTCATAATTCGTTCTTTTCGGTGTCAATTTTACGTGTGATGGCGCGATGTCCATTCTCTTGTTAATATAACTTCTCTTTGTTAACAGACTTATCACCGGACTTGCTTTCGTCTCCCAAGTTGAAGATTCTGCTAGCTAGCCTTCATGGAGGTAAACTATACAAGTGCTGCATGTATTTTCAAATTATTGATTGAATTAATTAAATAACTCCTCTCTAATTCTATTTGAATTGTTCCAAGCGGAATCCTTGTTTGAATTGTTCCAAGAGGCAGCATAAGGAATGGAATCCTTAGGCTGCCAAGGAAACGTTGGTTTCATGGACGCTTGGTTCGTGCTTAGATCGACCAAGTTTATACGTATTGCAACGACGATATAATACTAAGAGGCTGTTACGTTCTGTTGATTAAACTTGTGCGTGTTATGAATATCTTAATTTCTTATTAGTATTTTGTGCACACGAGCTGTTGAATATTATTTCCACCCATTCTGTTACTATTCTCAAGTCCAGGTCAGATATATGTTATTATTTTGTGTGTTTACTCCTGAATTGTTTTCGAAGGCTTTTTATCAACGACATAATCACTAATTTAATTTTGTTCACATTAATTCATCGAGATACTTTGATCAGGTGCACTGCGTGTCAAATTGCTTGCGACAGCACAGCTAGCAGCTGCACGAGGTTCCAGTTGGTGATAAACAGATTTTTACTGTGATTTCCTGTTGAGATAAATTCTTCTTTAAGGTAAATTGAGGTAAATTTCCTGTTGAGGTAAATTTTCTCCTTTAATTTTCTGATGATTATTGCTGTTTTCAGATGCTATGCAGTCCGATGCAGCCAGGAAGGCTTTAGCCAATTGGGCCACAACTAACGCCAAGGAAGTGTTTGCGGTATCCCTCTTCCAGCACCTCTTGCCGACACTCGACAAAATGAGTGGTTTGTTCCTTCTCTCAGTTGATGCTACAGGAAATTACAGTCAACTTGATGCTTCTGCCTGCCTGATCATGGCTATGGTTATTTCTCTGTGAATCAAACCGATGTTGCTCAAAATTATTTAATTAAACTAGCAGATAAGAAAGATGAAGGATAGGAGTTCTGTTAATAAACTTAGTTATTATTGCACATAATATATTAGTAAATATCTGTTGAAAGGTTAATGCGTCATATTAACTTATTTTGTTCAAATTTTAAGTGATAATTTTTAATCAGGCTGTGTAAGGGTGTATGCGTTGTGGCCACTAGCATTATGAGCCGCCTCCTAATATTCACTCGGTTTTCAGATTATCAAGTGAGGCAGTTCAAAGATGCCGTGAAGAATTACCGCTGTCCTGCTTCTACTGGACAAGCCAATGCAAAAGACTCTGTGCCTCCTGCAGCTTATCGCAGCTACGCCCTGCCAAGTGATGCCACATTGGTGCCCCTGCCTTCTGTTGGCAAGGCACTTCTTTCTAACGAAAGCCTTGCATCATTTGATGCATTCTTCGCTTGTCGATCATCACAGAAGGGATGCTTGAGCAAGAATGTTGGTCAGGAGACTCAACTGAGTCACGATCTTCTGGACGTCGTTCCTTCGAAGTTGGACCAAAAGTTGTATATTTCAAATAGAAACTCGGAGGCATCGTCCAGAAACTCGCAATTGGTCCTAACTACAGCCTTTCCTGAAGACCGTCCTAGCAACTGCAAGCCTTCGTTGATGTCTCAAACTCGGCATCCGACTGGGGCAGATTTTGGTGTAGTTAAACAGGAATTGCCGCTGCAAAACAATTCCTCGTCATGTTCCTCAATCGTCCACAAGTTTTCCGTGAAGTCTGAGACCAGCAAGAAAAGGAGTCACTCTTTCACTTTGGACAACAAATCAAGCTTGCATGTGCTGAGTTCCCGCTCACAAGTTCCCGCTTCTTGCTCGAAACCGCGCCAGGCTGACTTCCCGAACGCCATCACCAACTCTTTCCAAATCGAGCTGTGTGGGAACCTTGAGGAGAAAAATGTTCATACCTTAGACAACTTGTCTTTTAATTCAAACTCGACCTCGAATCAAATTGCGTTCAAGAGTGACCAATCAAATGACGTTTTGTTTGTAGCTGCAACTCCTTCAGATAGTACGTTCAGCGAGATGAACAAAGCTGATATCAGCCAACAGATTGATGATCTACGCAATTTTTTGGAGCAAGTTGATAATCAAGAAGCACCAAACAGTGGCTCCTTGCCTCAGTCTGGTGACTTCTCAGGAAGCTCAGCAGGTAGCGAAACCACTGCTCCCAATGAGACTTCTATTCTAAGCAATGCATCAAGCTCGACTCAGTCTTACAAAAGCGGCAACGTCACGAACCAAGATGTAACTGCACATTCGTTTACCTTTGCCAATAATGGTGACTCAAATAACAACCAAGCAACAAGGTTCGCTGAAAACCGAATTGTTGCCCCTGACCAACAATCTTTCAACGCCTTTTCTAATCCAAGAGCCAATCTAATAATTGAGAGTCAAAATGGCGAGAAAAATATTATGCAAAGCTTCAACTGTTTTGAGACTCGGCCATGTGCCTCCAATTCGACACTCGACAATCTCATTTCTGATTCACATGGTGTAATAGCTTTGGTCCCGGCATCTCATCAAAATTTAGGGCAGAATTTGCAGCACAGTAACGATTCCCTGGAGATGAACAAATCAGGGCGTGAGCAAGGTATGCTGCTAGCTCAGCCTGTTCCACAGACTGTCCTCATCAGGGATCTGCGACATCAGAACATTCAGGAGCACATTCATCAACAGCAAGCTGAGCAACAAACACATCAACAGCAAGCTGAGCAGCAAATGCAACAAACGCATCAACAGCAAGTTCAGCAGCAAATGCAACTAACACATCAACAGCAAGCTGAGCAGCAAATGCAACAAACACATCAACAACAAGTTCAGCAGCAAATGCAACAAACACATCAACAACAAGTTCAGCAGCAAATGCAACAAACACATCAACAGCTAGTTGAGCAGCAAATGTTACTAACACATCAACAGCAAGCTGAGCAACAAATGCAACAAACACATCAACAACAAGTTGAGCAGCAAATGCAACAAACACATCAACAAGTTAAGCAGCAAATGCAACAAACACATCAACAGCAAGTTGAGCAGCAAATGCAACAAACACATCAACAGCAAGCTGAGCAGCAAATGCAACTAACACATCAACAAGAGTTGATGCAGCAGCAAGCCCAGCAAACGCAAATTCACAAAGCGCGACAAATGCAACAAAGTATTCAAATATCACATCAGCAGCAAATGCAACTCACGCAACAAGAAATTCAGTCTCAACAACTGAAACTTCTTCATCATACACAACAATTACAGGAATCTCTGCAACAGCTGCAACATTCCAACCCCGCACAACAACAACAACAGCTGCTGCTGCAACATTCCAACCCCGCACAACAACAACAACAGCAGCTGCTACAACATTCCAACTCGGCTCAACCGCTGCTGCTTCAACATTCCAACCCGGCACAACAGCAGCTGCTACAACATTCCAACTCGGCTCAACCGCTTCTGCCTCAACATTCCAACTCTGCGCAACAGCAGCTGCAGCAATTTTCGGAGAATCGGCAGCAACAGCTTCAATTGTCTCGTCATATACATCAATTTCAGCAGCAAGAGCTTGCCAGTGACCATCACCAGCTGCAACAGCAGTCCAGTGGCAATTTTCAGGTAGATATCCTTCCTGCCCAATCTTTCCCAAGCAATGTGCTATCATTATCTCCGGAGTCACAAGTTAACACCGACCAACGTCCAGTGTACGGCACTGAAGTGCTGCAACTGCTATCGTCATCCCCACACGAGCAAAGTCGCCAGACAACTCTGCAAACCTCAGTCACTTCTCAGCAAATACAAGCAAATTATTCACAAAATTCTTTTGGTCCAATAAAACCAAACGAGCCTCTGGATAATGCACATTATTCATCATTGTTGTCCAGCCACGAGTCCCTTCTTAACGGCATAATAGACCTGCAACAGCAGTCTAACTTCAGGACAGTCTCAGAAGCCGCCTCAAATTCTACGAACAACGCTCCTCAGAGCTTTGGAAACTTGCAAAGCATTAATGCCTGCCACAGCGCTTCAGAAGGTTCCTTGTCCAGAATGGATCTGGATGCAAACTCGTCAGTAACATTGACAACCTCATCCGAAGCGATTACTATTGAGGCATCTTCAAACTTGCCATCAAACGGCATTTTCTCGTCAATAAAGCCTTCGGTTATGGTCGGACAAAACGATCCTCTTCTTTCTCAGGTCAACCGTTCCGACAAATCATGGACAACAAACACTAATTTCACGCTAGGTCAAGATCTCTTCGAACCCATACTTTGAATCTAAAAACTTTGCTTTTGTTGTGCCAAGGTTTTGTTTGTTCCTTCAAAAAATGACTTGCAGCTAATTGAAATATTTCCGATCTGCTTACTTGAATTATGTCGAACCATAAGTACTGTTTTTACCTTCTTTCGTTGCCCCTCAACCCTCTAACGCCTGACATGAGTAACGAGAGTAATATTGTCACAAACTTGCTTCTCAAAAAGGATGCATTCAAGCGAACGCAAAATAACTTGCAATTATGGTTGCTGAAACGTACATCAAATTTAAAATGTTTTCTGTTGCGTAAAATCGTCCTCAGATTGCTAAAAACAATATAGTTGAAATTATGTTCCCGGAGAACATTCACGTATAATTCAGGTTGAAATTATGTTCCCGGAACTGGATATAGCTCATTACATTTTTATCCGTAGCCATTCACTGGGAACTATTATGGCCGTCTATCAGTCTACATATGACGTCCTAAACATGGAAGTGGGGCAGAATATTGATATTCCTATCGGGTGCAGTTAATTTTCTTGTTAGTATTTTGTCAAATGTTTTTTGTGTAGGTTTTTTCTGGAGATGAGATGAGGTGTATTTAATTAGTGAGCTCTGTGTGCTGCCCAGTGCCCGGTATATTCCATCTATGCTTTTCAAGGCGACAAATCATTTGTGTGTATTTCGGCCATGTAATTTTCATAAATGTTATTCATTTTATGTATTATTTGCCTTGCTGCACACTACTGGCAAATTTGTATTGATGCACATCCATCACCAGCTCATTTGGTGCAATCATTCAAACACGAAACAACATTTATAGTTGAAGGGAAATTCCCTTCATTTGCGCATCATTTTATCGAACATCGAATTGCTTGATTTCAAGTTATCTTATTTCTGATTTTACATACATATTTAAGCTAGTGCTTCTATTTACTGAATATTTCAGTTCTTAAATTGTGTGAGTTCTGTGAACTCTTTAAGCTATTATTATTGACGGTTATTGGTATAACTATAATGTGGTAGAACGGTTTAGTAGCTAAATTGCTTATGCTACTACGGGTTGTATATTGCTTATTGTTATGTTATTGATTTTAGTCAATCTTGCTTGCCATACATTAACGCTTTAAGAAGCCGGCCCGTTATACAAACGCAGGTGCAATATTATCAGCTTGCAATTAATATGGCAACTATTTTAAAGCATGACAGTCTTCTCCGTAGATGTTCTCATTTTGTCGCCCTCATCTACAACCCTCTTGGTGAAGTGTTTGCCTAATTCCAAGTATGATTTAGCTAAATCTGCTAATTTATAGCGCAATAGTATATATACGATTGAGAATTGTTTAGTTTCCCCTTATAGCTCTCAAAATCTGGCAGCTTGGAGATGGTCAAGCATCGTCGAGTGCGTCCAACTTTAGCTTAGTTCAATAAATCTACAAACTTAAATAACCTCCTCAGTAGTCTTTTCATCGCATAGTCATGAGATCAGTTATTTTTGGTCTTATTATATCTAGCTTATATGGTCAAATGATGTTGTGGACCACGGTCATGGTTCAATATTTTTTGTTACTGTCTTAGTTTAAGCTCATTTTTCAAAAGGTTTTCCTTTCGCAGTCAAACAACTTTCTGTTGTTTGACTGCGGTTTTTGCAGGTTTGAGTGGTCTGGTGCTAGTGTCTCGTTAATAACCGTCTTCTCATGTTGCCTTAAGTATTCATCTCTACTGTCTACACTCTACCTTGTGCATGATTCACTCTAGTAGAAGCTTCAGCAACTTATACCGTATGCATATATAACAATAAATTTGTTGTCAGCCCAACTTGCCTGAGTCTGTCCATTTTGTTAATTTCACCTGGACCTTTAATTAGTTCTTGTTTATTGAGTTGTTAGTTATTAGTTGGTGTTAAATTAATTGGTTTTGGGTTCTAAATATCGTATTTAAATTGTATGATGAATCTTGATCAATATTTTATCTCTTATTCTGAAGCTAATTTTTTTTGTGCATACCTAACCATTTTTTAATCGAATCCTCCCCTTGGAAAAGGTCAAGATTAGTTGCCACGTGTCTTTCTACTTTCTGTTTGGTGAGCTTGCAATGCATGCACTGACTGAACTTCAGTTGCGGTANGACAGACGGACATGGCGAGCACAATAGTGCATTTTTTCCATGAATGAGAAAATGCGCTAAAAAGTTAATCATGAATCTCACAATTTTCTCTTGTGAAACATCATTGCATTCGCGGGCATACTCGTCTTTTTTTCTATTACGCGCTGATTTCCTCCAAAAGCAGTGCCCCGAGGTTCATTTAATACTAGTCAAGTGATGGCTCAATGTTATCTAAACATCATGACCATTATCGCTCCCTATGAAAAAAAGATTTTTTTATGTAGCCATTAACTTTTCGTCATGACACTGGTCGCAAAGCTTCGTCAAAGCTCGTTTTACAGTTAATTTTTTATCGTGTATTATTTTTACATGTATTTCATCGCAGAATAGGTCCTTTCTACCGTCTATTGCTCTGACTTAATAGTAAAATCAGATGGCATTATCTATTGCTCTCACAAAATAAGTCCTTGACTATTGCTCTGACATCGTTACGAGGTTTGGTAAACATTCAATTAATTAGTCATTTAACGCAAATTTACCGCAACGAAAGCCAAAACTTCCCGGCGTTCATTTCAAACATCGTCATTTTATCAACAAAGTTTCCGAAGTATTAATTTTCAGCGATACCTACATTAGCGCTCCATGACTTCGAATCTCACGAGCTGATTTACCTTTCTATTTTAATGGTTCCCAATGCATCATTGGTGTGTGTTATTTTTCCGCAATGTAATTTGTATCACTAATTTTTAGCGTTTTTTTATATAACTCATTTTCATCAGATGCTCTAGAAACGCTGAACTCGTTTACAAGTTTTCCTCAACTGTTATGTATAATGTTCCTTCTCCTTTATAAATTACAGCTCTATATTATTCTGTCACAAAATTCCATATAAACTGTCTAAAATAAGCCGTAAGCATTTATTCGATCATGGTTGCATGTATATAAAGATTCTACGTACAAACTAATCGTGTGCTCATTTCCTCTAATCCTGTACTATGCAACGCTTGCTGGCGCTGTCCCGCCCGTAACGTTTTATGTACGAACGATGCCGATGTTTAATGTACGAACGATGTTATTATAGTTTGGAATATGTGTTTGTTCCTTGTGCTTTCTGGTAAATTCCTTGTCAATGAACAATTCTTTGAACTCATAGCATAATGCAGTTTTAATCTATGTCGAACTTTTTGTTGTTGTTTCTAGTTCTGAGGAAATATACTCGAATTCTCCAAAATTTAATGACACTTTTAGTCTACGATTTGTATCTGATAGCGATGAACAAAATATTTCCGTTGAAATATTTTATCATATCCTGAGATATTACTGTCCATAGTTTAATGTGTTTTGACGCTCGTGATGAAGTTTGAAAACGCTTCCAAAGTTCAAAGAATTGTCTGCTTCTCAATGATGTTGGACCAAATATAACAGGGTAAATCTGTTGAAATGATGCCTCAGGTAAAATCTAAGCCGCCTAATGAAGCGTTTAAGCTTCTGTTTTACCATTTCATATCGTCTCAGTCGTCTATTGCATTGATTCCTAAGACAAAATTACTCTTAAGAGAACTTGTTTTTTGAGTACTTGGGAATTTTTTAAGAGTCTAATTTTGTCGAAAAACAAATGTAATCTGTGCGATGACACGTTATGCCAGTTTAGAGCTGCCGTATCAGTGTAAACAGCAACAGTGTAATGAATCGCTTTAAACATAACATCCTGAACCTGATTATTTTTAATGTCATAATGTGGTCAGTGAGCAAAAGTATGACTGTGGCTATTCACCGAGAGCACTTCGCTGCTCGTGTATGTATTTATACTTTGTCATAATACATTATTTTGATGACAAAATGGTAGTGCAACTAACATTGACATCAACTTGCGAAACATTTTTTAAAACCTCGTGTTTTGATGTCTAGTGTTGTCGAACGCCTCCTAGATTGGTAATTTCGTTGGAAGTTAACCGTCACGATCAAATTAAAGCGAAGTGTTTAACTGTTTCTGGAGGAAATGCATCTTTAAGGTAACAATATATGCCCAATGATGATATTTTTTACAGTGATTAAGACATTGTTGTTCAGGAAAACTTCTTGATCAAGTGTTCTAAGGCTAGGTGTTGAATGTGCCCATCTTGAATGTGCTGTTCCTTTTAGTGACCTATGCCTTTGAAAAAACAAACTATAATTTTCTACTTAGATCCTAACTTGCAATTCTCGAAGATGAACCAAGCTGCTCTAACGAAGCCTCATTTTGTTCGAGTGGCTCACATGTACAACTTGAAACTTAGACTAGTAAACTTTATTAATTGCTGATAACAGTAACTTGTATTTAGTCAAACTAAATGCAAAAAAAAATTCATCAAAATTATCTTAGAGGTTGCGCGGCTCGAAGCTTTGGTCAATATCCTTGCCCAAGAATCTTGGCTTTGGTTTCATGCCAAGGATAATGGCATTCTTGAGTGAAATCTTATTTTTAGAGTTCATGAGTCAGGTCGTTAGCTCAAGGCTTGATCTCCTTTTCAACGTTGAAGCTCATCAAAAATGAACACGATTAGTGTTGAGATGGTTGATCAGCGTTACTTTTGGGTGCTATTTATCTTGATATATTTAAAGCGAACTTAAAGTTTGCTGACATAACATTTGGCGTTTGCAATGTCCTCTGTCGCAATGATGCTTATAGCCTTCCTGCATTATTGCTGAGGGCCCTAACACAAAGCTCTCGGTGTCCGGCTGCCGGCTTCGATTATGGGGCTACATTTTTATGAAGGCAAGGCTGTAGTGAAGGTTAAATTATTATTTTGGCGGGGTTACTTTATTTCCTTCTAAGTCTCTCTCGTGCAGACGGTCGATGTCTCTTGTAAGCGACCTCATGTACGAGTGTCTTCATTGGCGTTGCCGTCGGTCTTCACCAGTCTTTTCATATTACATCGTCTGTTTAATTGCCAACACCAGCTTAATCTGACTGTCAATTTGAAATTTTGTGGCTGATAACGAATTTTATATGTGAAATTTGCGATAATTGTGACCTCTCAATTGGCCTGTGATTTTTTTTCTTCTAGTGCAAGAAAGCTCAACCCTGCAGTGGTCGCGTGCAGAAACTGAACAAATTGGTCATCTTTTCCTTCAATTTTGGAACCGCGACCACTGTAGGGTTAATATCCGAAACTAGTAAACTACGTGTCAATTAAACCCATTTAACACCAGTATTATTGTGCCTGGAATGGATTGGTTTTCTTATAAACTTGTAATTGAAGTAAACAGAAATTTCATTTTGTGACTTCATGTAAATAATTTTGTTTGATTGTTCGGTTATATCATTTACTCACAGTTTACCCCAGCAGCGATTGTATACAAATTTTCCTCTTTCTTCTAACTCATTGATAATTTGCCTGCCTTTTGAACAAAGATTAAGGTTGATACAGCATTGAAAGGTCAAACGTCTGGTGAGGGTAATTAATTCATGATTGGATCCAATATACATTCTTCTTTGAAGTAATAGATTGCAAATGTTTTTCTATTAATATATTTCCAGTTTCAAACGCGTCTTCTGGACAAGTTTTCCTCTAAAAGTTGATGCCGAAAAATTTGTGTTCTTCAACCACTTTTTGTACTGATGAAACATTTTAAAATGCTAGCGAGGTCCCGGGAGAAGAATGATGGGAAATATTCTGAGAGAAAAAAGGCGTGTTCTCTGTGATCTGGCCAAACAAATGCGCCGCTTGCAAGGATTGTTCTGTGGTTATGTTGTATTGTCAGATCATTTATAAATATATATCGTTAATAATCATAGTACTTTAGTGCCATTGAAGTTCTGTTGAAGAGTTGCATCGGTTTGGGTGACGCTCGAATATGAAACGGGGGAAAATGGACACTCGCTTTTCATTATCCTCAGCATTACGAGATTTTCTATGCCTTTTCTCGATGTAACAAATTGTCCGTTTCAATTGTCGTGCTCCTTTCAGCTTAACGTGGATGAAAATTTATGTAACTACGTTGCGTGCAAGTTTTCTCAACGATGGAGACTTTTTGCTGTTTCATAATAAATATAGATTAATACCATTGCGATGTCTACAGCCGAATAAATGTTGAACAATACTGAATGTACCCACTTGTATCTATCTCATTTGCACCAAGATACATGTTAGATAGAATATTACAAGCTATATCAAGTTACTAGGCAACTATAGCAAGAACAGGGTTTCTCATACCGCGAGTAAATGTTCCCGAGTGTAGAATAGAAGTGTCGGCACTGAAGAAATAGGCCCATGGCCTGTTGCCGATTCTTGAAGGCTTGGAAGCTTCATAATCTCTAATCTTTCCTCATAGGACTTGCCTTTCTTGCCTTTCATAGGATCCTCTTCTTCGGAGTTTGACAATTACGGGTTATAAATAGCTGCGGTGGATAGATTAGCAGCATACCATATCGTGGTGAAACTTTTATAGCTATAGCTTCCCGTGGTACTCTCTCACCTTCTTTAAACTATGACGTCACCTGAGTAAACGATGTTAGGAGTTCGTATCCACTTGAAACCGTTGAAACCTATGCAATACGTTTTTCTAGTAGGGAGGCGACAACGTGTCAGTAATAATGGGACCGTATCAGACTGGGCTTCAGTGCGCAGCGGCGTGCCACAAGGAAGTGTTCTCGGGCCTATTCTATTCGTTGCGTTTATAAACGTTCTGCCAGAAGCTGTGTCTAGCGTTTGCTCGATGTATGCTGACGAGACAAAAATTTATAATACGGTGAAGAATACGTCGCAAAAAGTATAGTTGCAAGGTGATCTTGACAGGCTGGTTGACTGGGCTGATAAGTGGCAGCTGCGTTTTAACGCTGACAAATGTAAAGTTATCCACCTTGGCAAGAATAATGAACAGCAAGATTACA
>NW_025941088.1:13899-21218 GCF_000764305.2 Hyalella azteca
TACGTGAGGTGTGAGAATAATTATTGTACCCCCAGTGTTCAGTAAATATGGATATTCGTTTTACCAGTTTCGACGAGACGCTGTAAACGAATGATGTTTATTCAGCACCGACATGACGTTCATCTCGTGAGGCCACATTAAAATTGTAACGCGTATGATCAAATTAATGTATTCGAGCCGTGGTTTATCATAATTGCAGGGCCAGCGTCGAAGATTAGGCCACGTCCGGCGTGTCGCCGATACCTGGTATGTTTGGACACAACGTCGCTCACTTATAGTACACATAATACGATTACTTTTGTTTAAATATTTATGAGCCCTCAGCGCTGAAACTGTCTCTTATACACATCCAGTTTCTGGTCAGAATCGGCAAGGAGGCCGGGCGGTTAAGCACAGCAGAATTGTAGCAGTGAGTTGCGCGTTCAAGACCGCAAAATGCTGCGAATGTTCTGCGATGTTAAGAATCGGCGACAGGCCTACGGCCTAATAAACGCTGAAACCGCTATTATTATTATATTATTATTATATTATAAAGTGTTAACAATAATTTACTATCGACGTGTCAAGTGTTCAAGGAATAAAATTACGCAGGAAAAGCGCGAATAACAGCGATTTAACCGCTGTTAAAATGCATTTTTTCCAACGACATTGTCAATCATTATTCACTAAAATTGAGTCCCAGCAATCATTAGACGTGGACTCAACGTCAATAAAGACATTACGATGTTTAGAGAGAGGCAAGAGGGCTGTTTAAGTATGGAGATTTGAGATATATAGGTAAGTGATAATAGCAGCTCCCCTCCCTATTGTTTGCAGCAAATAGGTATGACGTAGGCTTGAGTAAGAATCAGAAGCTTTTAGTATGTTTATTGATGGGATGAAGACTGACTGCACGACCAGCACCTCGTAACCCTGGAGATGTTAACACGTCGACGTGAAAAAGCAAAGTGATTCTACCGGTTGTAGCTCTGTCCGCTAGCGCGTTCTAAACAAAAATCACAACTTTCGAGTGATCGAATTAAATATAAAAGTATTTTTGTCGTATCTCGAACTATATTGTAACTCAAAAATCATACGAATATTATAAGTGCTAGAAAATTGAGAATATCTCTTGACAGAATATTTGCATGATTATTTAAAAGTTAAATTGACGACATAGGAAGTAATTTGCAAGTTTTATAGGTAATTAAATTGCGAATAGCTATAGAAATTGATGATTAACGAGTTTGAAGAGTTAAAAAAATAATTACGACATTCACAAGAAATGATAGTGCGAGTTATGATAGAGTCACTACAGATGTAATCAACCAGCAATCGACGATGTTACAGCGTTAGCGGCGCGGTGGAGCGGATCTGCCTAACTGGAGCACTCATCTTGTACAGACCGAGGAAGAATTTTGTGAATAAGAAACATATATACAGAGCTGGGCAGCGTTACTTGGAAATGTAGCGGCGCTACCGCTACCGCTACATGCTCTAAATGTAGCGGGCGCTACCGCTACCGCTACACCCACTAGATTGTAACGGGCGCTACCGCTACCGCTACAGTAAAATGTAGCGCGCTACATTAGCCGCTACAATGGNCTGTGACGTGTTGTACCACGCGCTCTGTGACGTGTTGTACCACGCGCCCTGTGACGTGTTGTACCTGTCTCTTATACACATCTAGATGTGTATAAGAGACAGGTATTAATAAAAAAGTAGTTGATGTAAAATTCTGAAATAAATCTGTCCACAAATAACCAATATTATCTACTTATCTTTCGAATTTGAAAGAAATCCGTCCGATATTTATGAATTTATGATTGGGTAAGTTGAAAATGAAGTCATGGTTTCCGTATTAATAAAAAAGTAGTTGATGTAAAATTCTGAAAAAAATCTGTCCACAAATTACTAATATTATCTACTTATCTTTCAAATTTGAAAGAAATCCGTTCGGTATTTATAAATTTATGACTGGGTAAGTTGAAAATGAAGTCATGTTTTCCGTATTAATATAAAAGTATTTGATGTAAAAATCTGAAATAAATTTGGCCGCAAATTACTAATATTATCTACTTATATTTCAAATTTGAAAGAAATCCGTTCGGTATTTATGGATTTATGACTGGGTAAGTTGAAGGTGAAGTTAGGTTTGCCTCTTGAGCTCGCGCTTGAGTTCGCTAAAGTGTCGATTCGGTCACAAAATTGGTGGTGCACGGCTGCGCTCCCGTTCATTAGTTTGGGAGATATTTTAGGCTCACTTAACCCTGGAGATCAGACGCAGGAACGGCCGCGTGTCTGGTCGCAAAAGAGTCCGAGAGATTCGGTCCTCTCGGACAATCGTATAGCAGGAATTACCATTGAAATTTTCGGTGCGAGATGCGATGAATTATTATAGCTCACGAAATTTTATTTGTATCTATTCGTTTTTGCACTATGGGGTTATGAGCTTTACGTAATAGATGTGTGTTATAAATACTATTAAGAAATTAGATACCTGCAATCGAGATTTTATCTGTGAAACTTAAACTGCATTTTATTTTGGCTATTTTACTATTGCTTAAAAATATTAAATGTCGGCATTACCTCAATTAATGAACCTGTAAACTCCATAAACGATCGGACACGGTGCAATTATCAAGCATGATTTTGATTTTACAAATTCACTCCTAGATTGTAATATCATCGAATTTTGGAATCCAAAAATGAAACTCAAACATAAATGAGTACTAATAAACATATAACCCTGTCTTTCCTAATCCTTTTTAGTATGATAATCAGCGCTAATGGGATTAAACTCTATTTTAGGATCTATCGATCCCATCAGCTGACATCACATGATTGTTGTCAGTTGTTGCGGCTGTTTGTGTTATGAGGCAGTGGAATCAGTCGCTGAAACATTGTTTGAACAAATTTCTCGGTTGGTTCATTTGTGTTGACAAGTTTTTTTGATTTGATAAAATTGATATTGTTCGTGCAATAACTTCTTTAAGTGCTTCTATTTTATTGAAACGTTTACAATTTTATCATCTCGTTTTGAATTAGTTTCATAGCTAATTTCATTTATATATATTATAATATAACACTTTAAAACAATTAGGTAACATTCAAGTCTCTAAGACTGGGTGTCACTACCGTGTCAGGGCCTGACAGCTGCCAAAATCAATGGAATAGAATTTCTGTTTATGAGTATCAACAATTAGTTGCCAACTGGCCCTGCAAGGCTGCAATTCTTATTTTAGAATATTTGGCAGAAGTCAACTGTAAAGGTAAATAGGCATGAATGATGACAATATAGGCACATAATGGCAAAGCAGAGAGTTTTTTAGACTCTCCCTCAAGCAGTATGGAATTCTGTATAGGTAATATATTATCATGTTAACAAAAGAAAATGTATCGAAAAATTTACCACCTTACACCTTCCACCGAAGTGACAATTGATACTCTTACACTGAGCTCGTCAGAAACTGCGGACACCCAGACAGCTGCACTTCCTTTAACTTGCTTGCGTGTGGTTCGAAAACCAATAAAAAGTCGGCGACTCTTCCCTCCAATACATACACTAGTCGTGTATCCGTATCGACAAATTTTGTAATGAATACGTTCCTAAATAAGAATAAAAATTACGTAAACTTTCGCAGAAAATTCTCACGATTTCACCAATACCAACAAAGTTCTCGAATCCACACGGAATGATGGGATAAACTGATAATCTTTCACGGCGTATGGCAACATTGTGTTGACTGTTGACATTAGACAAGACGGTGTCAGACACCTTGTTTTGGTCTTGTAAAGTTCAATTTCATAATAAATAGATTTGATCCACATTTCACAGTGACATTTNACGTTTACCCTACCTCTGCTAAGGTCTGGAGCAAAAAAAAAATATTCGCCATATTAAAAAATTTTATTTACATAAAAGTTGCACCCAGGTGTTGGCTTGAAAATGTAATTGACGAAATTTGCCTATCTCATTCCAAAAAAAAGGCAGCCATTTCCGCATGACGGGGTAAAAAGGGACACCCCCCAGGGCCACTGTGCAGAGAGTGGATGAATATTGCAAGATCTTTGGCAATGCTTCAGATTATCAATAAAGGGAAAACAAGTAAAAATCGCAGTAAATGTCATTTATTTTACATCTACATCATCTACAATGAAAGAGGACTTTAGAGTACTGTTAGCAATGAATGAGTTCACTCTGCATGCTTCAAACATTTTAAAATTAACTTTTATTGCAAGTGTCCCAGATTTCCCCATTCCCAGGGGTAAATCAGGATGGTTTTATTTTGCGTCTGGCACCTTACGAATAGCATATGGAATTTTTTTAAGATGCCATTGGAGAGCCCTCGCATAGAGCTATAAAATGAGCCTAAACTTGTTTCTGAAATGTTTCATGGTAAGAAGTTATTAACAAAAAACACTTAAAACCATCCCTTTTTATCCTGTTTGATGGTATGTGGCAAGCCATGACTGAATTTTTCTAGCTATGGTTTTATGGATTTGCCAGCTGTCATCCATTTCATCAAGCCATGATTACATTTCTTCAAGCCATGAATTTCATATCTTTGCCATGAAAAGCCATTAACAAGCCACAAACATGTTTACAAAGTCTGTGCACGTGTTACCCCAAATCACTAATTTGACCCTAAAACAAACAGCAAAACTACATAACATTTGACTTCACTTAGGTTAGTGACACCTGAACACATGATGATGCAGTCTGACCATTCTGACTTGGCCGCAGCTATGTGTTATTACATTTTGCAGGATATTTTGGCAGGAACCTTGAAGTAATGCATATTGCGCCATCATTACAGAAGTTGGAAATTTTATGAAACAATGTGTTTGCAAAGTTGCAAACCGCAGTTTTCCAATCTAACAAAAATACATGACATTAGAGCAGCAAGATTCCATACCCACTGAAATTCTACGATATTAGAGCTGAGATATTTCAGAAAAAAGTAGGCCATAGGTAATTGGTAACTGCCAAAAATTTTACCGGTTCCTATTGCCATTTTCAAATGTCTACTAATAATAATAAAGTCGCATTTTTTGCAAAATAATGAATTAGACATGAAACAAATGTTTTTAACTGTACTTTTTAGAAAATTCTAAGCAAAATTTCAGATTACCTGTAATGACTAATGGCTGTAAATCTTATTCCATAGTCTGAACCACTTTTGATTGTTGGACAAAAGTTACCTTAAATTGTAGGTAAAATGATTGTTTCACAATCACTAGTGATTTTTAAGAATTGCCAGATAACAATAGGCCATTTTTCTTATTTATACAAAACTTCTCTTTAATTTCACTTCTTGTTAGTCTGTCTGTCTGTCTGCTACAAATCTTTTTTTTTTTTTTCAACATTTAACACACTTCTACTTATCATATTGATCTGAAATTTTGCACACTTGTGTAAAGTTTGAGACAATGCAAAAATCAAATGACCAAATTAATGATTTTAAAAATAAACCAAAATTTCAATATTAAAAAATTGAAAAGATAATTTAGTCAGCTACTACAAATCTTATAACTGATACGGTATTTGACACACTTTTACCTGTCTAATTGATCTGAATTTTTGCACACTTGTGTGAAGTCAGAGGCAATGCATGAATCATTTGACAGAATAAATAATTTTTACATTTTTTTTAAGAATTAAAAAAAAATTAAAAATTCATTCATATTCATTCATAAACGTTGACAAGTGCCACCTGCTGCCAGTCACCAGGAAGAGGATAGACTGCCCACTACCTATTCGCTCCATGGAGAGGTGCTGAAACAAGTCCCCAGCACCAAACACCTTGGCATTGAAATATCAGAAACTCTGCACTGGGGAAACACATTGAGGCAACTGCAGCCAGAGCCACCGGTCCTGCGCGTTTGCCTGTCGAAATTTTAAGGGATGCCCAACACCAAGTCCAAGTTCACTGCTATAAAAGCCTTGTACGTCCGCTGTTAGAATATGCATCACGGGCCTGGGATCTGCATCAGCTGCACCTGAAAACCTCCCTTGAGATGGTACAACACAGAGCGGCCTGCAGAATCCTGAAAGACTTTAGCCCCACATTCAGTGCCACTGAGATGGTAGCCAGACTTAAGCTGGAAGAGCTCTGTCTGAGGAGAATGGCAGACAAATCATGCATGCTGTACAAAATGCTGCATTGCCTAGTTGATGTCTAACCTCCTTCAGGATTGTGTCAACCAGTCACACGCACAACAAGGGGGCACCAACAGAAGCTGCAGGTTCCATGCAGCAGAACCGACATCCACCTACACTCCTTTCCGTTGGCCATCAGAATATGGAACTCCCTGAGTGCCGATGTTGTGGCAGCCACATCGCTACCTGCCTTCCAGTCAGCTATACAAGGCTGACTGAGGGCGTACCATAACTAAAACCTTTCTATCACTTGTTTCTCCATTTTACTTTTTTTTTCTTAGGATGTTACACGTTCTCCAATGCCCTCATGTGTGTGCGTGCAACCATTGGTAGGGTTTTTCTTCAATTATGGAGTATCCACCATATTATTATGAATATGAAATTCATTGTACATCTTTAACTTTGGAGAGACTGGATTCTTTAGAAGTGTCGTCTTTAAAAGTAATTTTTTGACATATACTATTACAACACTTCTCTTTAACTTCACTTCTTGTTGTTTGTCTGTCTGTCTGCTACAAATATTATAATCAAAATTTAACATATTTTTACTTATCCTATCGATCTGAAATTTTGCACACTTGCGTAAAGTTGGTGACAATGCATGAATCAAATGACAAAAAAAAAAAATTATTTTGAAAATTAAAAAAACATATTTTTTTCAATCATGAAAAAATTTCAAAGTTAATTTTTTCAGCTACAAATCGTATTACTGATGTTTGACACACTTTTACCTGTCCAATTGATCTGAAATTTTGCACACTTGTGTGAAGTTGGAGGCAATGCATGAATCAACTGACAGAATAAATAATTGGAAAAAATTCCATTTATTAAAAAAATTAAAAATCAATTTTTTAATATCCAAAAATAAATGAGAAATTCATTGTAAATCTGTAACATTGAAACACTGGATTCTTTAGAAGTGTTGTCTTTAAAAAGTAATTTTCAAATATATGTTATTCACTAAAGAAATCACAAAAAGGCCATATAAATGGATGAAAATGGCCAGATTCACAGGCATTTTTGTCCAATTGATGGGTGGTTTCTGCCCAATTTTCCAGTTTGTATTACAAATCTTGCTTATTCCGGGTTTTCCAAATAATTAGACAGTTGAATAGTTAGAAAAGATGATAGCAGTACTAAGCTCTGAATTATACCATCATCAAAACATGGCAAATTA
>NW_025941089.1:0-522 GCF_000764305.2 Hyalella azteca
AACATCATCCAGCAAATGATGCAGCGTTTAAGATGATATAAAACATCATCCAGCAAATGATGCAGCGTTCCTCAACGGCTTCAGTGAGGCGGGCGCTAGGGCGGCAGGGGCGGCGTCTCCTGCGACAAGAAAGCGCCGCTAAAACTTAAGATTAAAAAAAATCAAACAAACAGGAATTGCAAATAAAGAATATAAAACATTTCCGCTGTGCAGGGAAGACAAGGTCCTCAAGATAAATTGAAACATTGCAAGGTTCCATGTTTAATCTCTGGGAAATATGAAGATTTATTGCATATATATATTATTTGCAAATTATTATTACCATATGCAAATATATGGAATTATTGCAAGTAAAGGGGCACTCAGTTTCCTCAGTCAAGTCAGAGCCCTCAGTCAAGTCAGTCCTTCAGTCAAGGCAGTTCCCTCAGTCAAGTCAGTTCCTTCAGTCAAGGCAGTTCCCTCAGTCAAGTCAGTTCCCTCGTTCAAGTCAGTTCCCTCAGTCAAGTCAGTTCCCTCAGTCAA
>NW_025941090.1:0-7659 GCF_000764305.2 Hyalella azteca
CCAAGGCTGTTCAACGCCCTACCAAGGGATCTAAGAGAGGGGAGTTCACCCTGGAGACCTTCAAGAGACAACTAGACGTGTTCCTGAACACAATCCCAGATCGACCTCCCCTGCAACACTGCCAGCGGCAAGAAGCAAGCAACAGCATTGTGCATCAGGTGGCCCAAATGAGGGCTGATGAACGATAATCAGAGGCGGCAATCCATCGTGGCCTGGGACTGCTATATCCCAAACAAATACGTACTAAGGATACTAAGGACTGACATTGTCTTCTTGGGTGAGCAGGTGTTGATGAACCTGTTTGTTAAGTACAACACAGCCTTCCATCCAGTGTTGCAGTTGAGTGCCTGTTTTCAATAGGCAAGGAAAGCTTGTGGGCCAAGAGAGTAATAGTACTGCAGTAATAATGTAAATAATGGTTCATTAGTTACATTATTGAGAGGCTCATGTTCATCAAGGGGCAACAATCACCACTTTGATGAGATGAAGGGCAAGCCAGAGTAAAAGCATTGTGTAACCTGTGTGTTTTCTATTTCTTAATCTTTCTTATTCATTTCATACTTTCTTATTTGTTTGATAAACTATGTTGAATGTCAACTACTGCTTAAATTTGTTTTTTCATTTAATTATAAATGTACATCTTGATCATCATTGTATCTTGGCATGCAATTTTTGGAAAGCTCCTTCTCAATGCTAAAACATGTTAAAGGTTCAGCTTTCTAGGTCATTTTTTTGGAGTTTTTGAGCCCCCTCCCCCCACAAAAAAAATTAAGCCAAAGCTAAATTGATATAGTACTATAAGTTAGCAGTTAGTGCTAAATTCACTTAATTTTTTTATGATGTATCTGTTCAGCTCTATAAAAGCTAACTTTTCAGTTAGCAGATTACTGGTATTCGAAGCTAATTTTTTGATTAGCTGTGCCCACCACTGCTCAAAAGGGTAAAAAATGAGAACAATATGATTATCACTTGTATAACTAAAAAAATTGAATTGCTACAATTTTTATCAGTGTTGAGGTTGAACCTAGAACTGAATCAAGATTATGCCTTTCCAGTGGCTTGTTGCTATCTCACAGAATTGGAATTTTCCTACTTATGAATGAAATGAATGTTTTTTTTTAAATACCTGACATAGGAAGTCAAAGTTTTTAGAGAGTAGGTGTGGTATTTAAATGTCTGCTCTCTAAGCCATGTCTAGAGGCTAGATCTTTATATTTTTTGAAACTGCAATACCCCAAAGATTTAGTTTGAATCAGTTGTAAATAATACTGCATGCTAAAGAATTTAAAAAAAATTGTATTAGGAATTTTATTATTTATAATTGTGAATAAAACTGTGCAATTGAGACACAAAAAGTCAAACTTATCTTGAAATTAGACTCGGCCACCCTGAGATGTCTGTAGTAGGATTTTTCAGCCTTGTGCAAAGGTTAGATCATCAAGGAGGGATAGGTTTTGCCTGTGCTCTTTATTTTAAGGATAGTGAACCATAATTTCTAAGTCATTTTTAATGCATCTGATGATTTTAATGTAGGTACTGTATGGAATTTTTGGAGTTATAGCAAAGTTTATTTAAAATGTGAATTTTTTCAGCTCCCACCAGCTTTCTTTATATATACATTCTTGACAAGATTTTTAAATCCTACTATTGGTCTCCACTTAGTAAGAAGCAAACAGTAATTCTACCTAATTTGGCTAGATATTTTGTGGATGTATCATGCTTTCAAATTTGCAGCTGTGTTGTGGTCTGGAGCTTGAGCCCAATTTATGCTCCACTTTAATTACCCATAACCTTTCATTAAATTGCCTGTTCATTCAAGTCACTATCTCCTCACAGTCCTGACAGTTTCTAGATTACCTCTTGACTCATTTTGACAGGTTTGAAGGTTTCCATGCTCAATATTTTCATATCCCTGATAAATTTAAGCTTGAGAATCATTTGTGCTTGTTAGTTAAAAATTTAAATTGTTTTCTTCTCTTAGCTTTTTTGACAGCAATCAGTATGGCAGAAATTGACTTCCCTTACCGTGCTGAGTATTCCAAAAGTAGTCGAGCTAAATGCAAATCATGCAAAGAAACCATTGAGAAAGATGTCTTGCGATTGGCTGCAATGGTGCAGGTAAGTTTATTATTCCTAATTATTTATTTATTCAAACCCTAATCTCATTTATAGTCCCAGGCTCTAAAAACAACCAATGGCAATAGTGGGTAGAAAAAAAAACTTGCTCATTAAAAAATCCTCACTATACATTACTGGGCTCCCCAACTTGTTCCATATTAATTCCAGACCTATTGTGATGCAATTAAATAAAAAAAGTGGCCACCATATATTTCCTTCACATCAAAGTACATTTTGCATTTTTTGCACTTTTGTATGAATTCTTGGATGCTTTTTTGGTCATTTTTGTCACATCATTGTTAGAGAAATATACTTTACAGAGATCATTTTATGTTAGCACAACATAAACTGTATCTTTAAAATCAATTTTCACTTTCACACTGTCTATATTTTTCAAAGTGAAAAAAAAATCTGTCAATACCTAAAAAATGCAATTCTTTTTATAATTACCTATATTGTGACACTATATGTATGCTCTTTGAGACTATAACTTAATGTTTGATATAATTTTTGTCATAAACCAAGTCAAAAGTCCATAAAACCAACACGGTATTAAAAATATGAGTCATTACTAAGAGCCTACAGTCAAGTGGGTCAAATGAGGGGAACAAAGTCAATAGACTGTAGTCTTCTTTGTCATGAAACCAGTTTATTTTTGAGCTCCTTAAGTAGACTCAAATCTGATAATAAAGAAAGATCAAACACTCAAGGTACCTATATATATTATATTTCAATTCAAAATTAACTCTGGAAAATGAATAGGTACTTTTTATATGTTTTTTTTCAACACACTGGGTTTTTTAAGCACATGTGTTTTTTGCTATTTTTAATTAATTTACAATTCTAAGTAATAACTAGCATTACAAGCCTGGCTTGTAATGCTATCCTGAGGTTTGGCTTGTACTCATGTACAACCCAGGCTTGTACTCATGAGGTTTGGTACAAATTTCTCAGAGCTAAGAGCAATTCTTCAAAAGATAAGATGAAAAAACTGGAAAATGTTTTTTAGAGTTTGAGACAAAATATAAATGTTGACAAATGACATGATTTCACATGCCTGTATATTTTCAATTTGTGAAATGAATTCAGCCTAGGATACAAAACTAATCCACTCACTCACTCACAATTAATCCACACAAAATTAATACGCACAAATTCTCCTGCTGGGTCGTTAACAAGCATTCTGCTTGAAATTCTGGAAATTCTTGAAATGATACATATCTTCTGCTTGAAACTTAACAGATTATTTCTTACTTCCTTTTGCAGTTCATGTTATATCAAAAAAATAACATGGAAACTTGTTTGAAATAATGCCATCTGATTAACTCAAGTTAATTGCTCTGTATATATATGCTTCTTGATTTGATTGCTATGTTTTACTTTCAGTCGCCCATGTTTGACGGAAAGATCCCCAACTGGTACCATGAGAAGTGTTTCTTCATCAAACAGCGACCTTCAACTGTGGCTGATATTGCACATTTTGATTCTCTTCGGTATGCTGACCAAGAGAAAATTAAATCCAGACTTGGTAAGACCTTAAATTCTAAGCTAAATGCTATCTATCAGGTTGCTTTTGAATAGACCTTCTACATCATTGACTACAAGCTATTTGCAATCTTGACAATTGGTTTTTATTGACTACCTATTTGTTAGAAATTTTATAGTGTGATGTGTAATGGTAAGTTTCTAATATCTCATCCATTAGGTATTTTTAAGGCCAACTTTGTTGAAAGCTTGTTGAATCTTTAGTTAATACAAACTTGTTTTCTTAAACTTCACAGAGCACAACTAATTTTCTTTAACTTTACAGAGCAGGCTGGTGGAAGTGCCACTCCAGCTGCCAAAGGTCGAGGCAAGGGGAGTGGCAAATCATCCGCTGCTGCTGCAGGTGGTGGAAGTTCAAACAAGAAGGAATTTTCTGTGGAAATGGCCAAGTCTGGCAAGGCTGGCTGCAAAGGCTGTGAAATGAAGATCCTCAAAGTAAAAAAGGGTTTATTTATTGCATTAAATTGTATGCCAAATTAATTTATTTTAATGTTCTTTTACTGTTCTCCATGTTATCTTGTGCATAACATTAATTAGAAGTATCACAATGTCATTGTTTGCTTTATTCTAGATTATCTATATAAAATACATGAGGTATATATAATTAGTGATGGCTGTTTTCTAGTATTGTCTATTAATTGAAGTCTCCAATTGAAAGATGGATTTTTTAGAAACTTTTTGTTTAGAAGTTTTCACTGCCAAATTCCAGTACCAGTGCCTTCTTTAGCAAATTTTGTAATGAGCTGTGAGAGAATCTATACCACCGGTGATCATTTTGAACAGGGAGAAGTCCGCATCAGCAAGATGGACTACACAAGTGACAGTGCTCGTAGATACGGACCCTTACCTCGCTGGCACCATCTCGATTGTTTCTTGGAGCTACGTCACTCATTGGAATGGTATGACGCTGCTGAGATCCTGCCTGGCTTCTATGCCTTGCCTGCGGAGGAACAGGAGCAACTCAAGAAAGCTATTCCTGCTGTGTGAGTAATGCTCTGTTCAATTGCTCTCTTTATGTCATATTGTGAGATCATTGAGGGAAATATTTTGGTCATCACATTCATTGAGCATTTCTTTTCAAGTAACCCTCGACCGCCTGACATGAGTAACCGGAGCAATATTGTCACGCG
This sequence comes from Hyalella azteca, assembly GCF_000764305.2. NCBI lineage: Eukaryota > Metazoa > Arthropoda > Malacostraca > Amphipoda > Hyalellidae > Hyalella > Hyalella azteca. The sequence continues at coordinate 4,794 of NW_025941090.1, forward strand.
CCTACTTCCCAAAAAGGATACTATGTTCTAGTGAGCGCAAAATGACTTGCACTGATGGTTGCCGCCACGTACGACAACTTTAAAATGTTCTCTGTTGCGTACAAACGTCCTCAGGTTGCTACACTCAATAGTTTACGTATAAATTGCCGCCACGTACGACAACTTTAAAATGTTCTCTGTTGCGTACAAACGTCCTCAGGTTGCTACACTCAATAGCTTATGCATAATTTAATTTGAAAGTTGTGCTCCCAGAGAGTGACATACGGCGGTGGAGGGTTAAGATAGAAATCCTTTATATTTTCAATATCACTTTAAATTATTTTCGTACTTCTTTTCAATTGTTAGCAGGATTTTTGTATTTCCTTTAAATTTTAGATGCTAATACAATTGGAATTACTTATTTTATGTTCAGAACCACCGTAGAATGCGTCACTTGATTATGTATAACAACTGTTGAATGCTTCAAATGAACATTAAAGAAGTTTTTGTTCTAAGAAACTGTATGCCCAACTTTATATATGTATATTTGGTGCAGGAAGCGGAAGGCTGAAGACACAACCGATGCAGCGCCTGCAGCAAAGAAGATCAAGAAGGAAGATGAACTTCTCATGAAGAAGCAAAATGATGTTTTCTTCAAGTTTCGTGATTCTCTCAAGGCTTTGGAGAAGTTAGAACTCATTGAACTAATTGAACACAACATCTTCAACTTCAACTCCAGCGGCATGGGTGAAAGTGTTGTGAGAATCATTACTAATATAACCTGACATGTACCTGATTTATACCTGACATATTCCTGCCACTTTTGTACACGTGCTGTGCGTGCACCTCACTGCACATTCACATGCAGTGTGCGCCCCATTGTTGTCATCATTATTGCCCTCAAGGAGTAGGTATATTTCAGTCTGCCCGTGAGATAACTTTCTGTTGCTGCACTGCCCCTTCTATCTTCTATTTATTACCTATGTAAGTAACTTTGGAATTGTCAAGTTTTTACTTTCTAATTCCATATTTTAACAGAACATTGAAGAATGGTTTTAATGGTAATTAGTTTTCTCATATTTCCGTTTGAAGTTCGCGTCTTCAATATAAAAACTTGTTCCTAAGAAATGCTGTCTCCACAACATTTTCAAAGCCTCTTTATTTCAGTTACTTGACCGCGCGGCCGACCTCCTCACCTTTGGGGTCCCAGCGGCTTGTGATCTTTGCAAGGAAGGCATTTTAGTTTTCAGGTAAAATGGCTGCCTGTCCATTTGAATGGAAGGAATGCTGTGGGCGTTAATCTTTATTTATTGCTAGATGGAAAGATGAAAAGCTGAAGTGCTAAATTGAGCACAGTTACGCATGTTTTAACCGTTGAAAATGGAATTTTTCTGCATTTTTTCCTGCTTTATTCAGCNACCGATGCAGCGCCTGCAGCAAAGAAGATCAAGAAGGAAGATGAACTTCTCATGAAGAAGCAAAATGATGTTTTCTTCAAGTTTCGTGATTCTCTCAAGGCTTTGGAGAAGTTAGAACTCATTGAACTAATTGAACACAACATCTTCAACTTCAACTCCAGCGGCATGGGTGAAAGTGTTGTGAGAATCATTACTAATATAACCTGACATGTACCTGATTTATACCTGACATATTCCTGCCACTTTTGTACACGTGCTGTGCGTGCACCTCACTGCACATTCACATGCAGTGTGCGCCCCATTGTTGTCATCATTATTGCCCTCAAGGAGTAGGTATATTTCAGTCTGCCCGTGAGATAACTTTCTGTTGCTGCACTGCCCCTTCTATCTTCTATTTATTACCTATGTAAGTAACTTTGGAATTGTCAAGTTTTTACTTTCTAATTCCATATTTTAACAGAACATTGAAGAATGGTTTTAATGGTAATTAGTTTTCTCATATTTCCGTTTGAAGTTCGCGTCTTCAATATAAAAACTTGTTCCTAAGAAATGCTGTCTCCACAACATTTTCAAAGCCTCTTCATTTCAGTTACTTGACCGCGCTGCCGACCTCCTCACCTTTGGTGTCCCAGCGCCTTGTGATCTTTGCAAGGAGGGCATTTTAGTGTTCAGGTAAAATGGCTGCCTGTTCATTTGAATGGAAGAAATGCTGGTGGCGGTTATCTTTATTTATTGATAGATGGAAAAACAAGGTTTGCGTATTGGGCATAAGCAACAAATGAAAAGCTGAGGTGCTAAATTGAGCACAGTTCAACATATACGTTTTAACTGTTGAAAATGGAATTTTTCCGCATTTTTACCTGCTTTGTTCAGCACACACTAGACATCATAAAGCACAGAAAAGTCAAATAGCATATCTTCATCAAACTACCCAATTGACTTTGATGTACAACTATGCTATCGTGATGAAGCCGACCGTAATTAGGGTACACCAGTGCTAGATACATCAGTATATGTTTATTATATACGCGTGCGATTAACGACCAGAGAATTCGTTGATTTAAATTATCAAAGAGTTGGACAATTCTTCAGATGGCGTTGGTAGATCGAAAGGCATATATCAGGAAGTAGTTTTAGTTTATTAACGACGTTTCGAATGTAACAAACATTCATTTTCAAGTTACAAAAAGAGCATTAAATATTGAAATTTTGGTGGAAATAAGTACATAATATATGTAAATAGGATACTACAGTGAAATTTTGAATCAGAAAATCACTCTGAAAACCATTTCAAAGTTCAGCCAAATCCGGTAGTTAAGAAAGAAATAGCAGGCGTCCGATCCGTAGAGACGATTAGGCAAGCCATCTTCGGTTTATTATATGTGCATATATTGCTGGTGTTAGACAGCTTACATGCAAGTGCTGACTGGGCAGGTCTGGCGTCGGCTACGCGTGCACGGGCCACATCT
>NW_025941091.1:0-70060 GCF_000764305.2 Hyalella azteca
AGGCCAGGTAACCCTAGGTTACCTAAAGGCCAGGTTACCCTAGGTTACCTAGAGGCCTGGTTACCCTAGGTTACTCTAGAGTTACCGTCAAAACACGAGGGTTTAACTTTTAGTCTACGGACACTTCACGCGTTGTTGGGCCACGGAGAAGTGATGGTGCATCTAGTCCCTCTTATAATAATGTCATACTGGTAATCATTGTTTTAATTACCCTTTCCTGCTTGAAGAAAAATTCCTTGATAGGTCATGAGTCGCTTGGTACACGGACTCTGAGCTCGTTGTGGCACCCCTACTGTCATGCTGATGCACCGCCGTCGACGCCTTGTATGTGCCACCAGCCTACGATACCGAGAAATGTCCTGCGCTTTGTACGGATATAATGAATAAATATGACTCTCCTTCTGAATATTTTGAATATAGTATAAAGTGCTTCTCATGAATATATGTTGCACTACAGTGCCGTACCAAGGCTGGTTGCAAACTCTCAGTCTGACAAACACTCTGAAGAATTATTGGGTCGCATTGACCAAATAGTGACACATCTTCCTCACTGTAACAGGTAGCGGACGTAGCACTGATATAACCTAGTAACACATTAATATTGGAGGTGAAGAGAAGGCCTGTCGCCTGTTGTATTGCCTTGTTTTCGGGGCCAAACTGGGTTAACATGACCCACACCAGGGCGAAATATGCAGCGATATTTGGACAAAGTCACGGTTATTTCTCTGAGCGTACAATAACGTGTACAAGGTCCTTTGTTGAACTAGTATAAGGTTGACCCATCAGAAGCTCATTTTAGCGGATGTAGTTTATTGTTCGCCTGTGATGTCACTGATCTCAGTGACGTCACGGGCATTAACCAATCACCGAAATGCGATCTAACCAGTCGACCAATCCATCATGGGAAAGACGGGATTGTTTACGTTTCTCGATCTCAGTGACGTATCAAGAAAGATGAACTGAAAGACGGAAATCCTCGTGGGTTAATCTTATATAGTTCAACCATGTACAAGATCTAGGAGAGCCGTGTGGGTTCTAAAGTCAATTCCGTGAATTGTATCAAATTTAAATTAGAGCTTAAATAATTTGGAATTTCGTAGATTTCATTTTTTGTTCAGTGATCTTCATACTGGATGCGAATAATAAATAAATGAAAAATGAATTGAAATACGCAGAACATGTGTTGATAATGCGTGGCAAGTGTCGAGAGAAGTTACGATGATTTGCAAAGATTGTAGTTGTAATAATAATAATATTACTAAAAAATTCTTCACGATTACAAAATTTTATCATTAATATAAAGCATATTCTTTGACATTTAATCAGTCTTGCATAAAGGGAATAATTTCTTCCCAACTACAACAATATTACCATATTTGTCGCGGCAGCAATGGAACGATAAAAAAATAATTCAAAGTGTCTTAATACTTAATTTAGTCGACATTACAGGCGAGAATCTCAAGTTATTAACTCCAGAATCTCAAGCTAGAAAACTCGGGAAATTATCACCGACTTCATCTCTACATTCCAAGCTCTCGACGTCGTCTCGAGATCACCGATAAACTGATCAGTTATAATAATAAAGTTTATTTTTAATTAAATGTAACAGCAGTAAAGTTGATTATATTAAAGTTTATTTTTAATTAGAAGTAACAGCAGTATAAATCTAATTATATTATAGTGTATTTTTAATTCTAAGTAACAGCAGTAAAGCTGCTACCTTCTTTGTTTCCATCCTGAAGAATTGTTCAGCTCACGAACTATTGACTTATCAAAGCAATAATTATCCCTGCAGAAATATAATACATATATTCGCCAAAGAAATTCGTTTAATGTTTAATTTTAACGCTTGAGAACCCGTTCAATTAACGTGTTTTAGTATCAATGCTACGCCATCATCGTTTCATAAGTTGTGGAAGTGGATACGAAAATTGAAGGATTTTCGGGGCAAGAAATTGAGCTCGTTGAAGATGTCTCCAGAAACCGATTTGACCGAATCCCCATACATTGCCATAGCAGTGTTCTCGGTCTTTTGGATACTCGGTCTTTTTTGTTTACTTGCATGTTTTTGGCGCGAGAGGAAGGACGGTAAAAAAAAGAAACATATTTCGAGACCTGATCAAAGTTTGTAAATTAGTGGCACCGAATCGACTACATAGGAAAATCACGACGAAGAAAGCTTGGAAATGTAGTCCCAACAACCCCTGAAAACACTCGATGAAGTTGATTCTTTCGAAGGAAGTATGATAAGCGACTCTGGGTGCGGATACGGGCAGATGAAAAAATTCCCTCCCGTAAGAGATGGTTGCAACTACGAACAGAACATGGACTCTCTTAATTTATAAGAAGAATATACTCTTTCGTCGAACATGGAAATTTGGCATGAAAATTTCAAGTAAAATGACGCAGAATCTGAGCGCAGTCTACATCCCGACAGCAATACAGGCGATGAAAGCCTCAAGCCTAATGGAACATCACAGCTCTTACCAGTCAACGCAAACAACTAAATCAATCATGATAGAATTTCCGTGTCTTCTCTTCAAAGCTATGCAGCGGACATCCCACCAGCAGCCCCAAACGGATAGTCCGCTTTTCAAGAAGGTACCGAAATAGATCAATCCAGACGCGCCGAGCCCTGTCAGTCCCAACTCGGACGGTCCTATCGGAAACTAATACCGGATACTTCTATTGATTTCGGAAAATAAATCGTGAATGCAAAAGACTACGGACCACATGAAAAGGATCAAAGCTTTTATTTTGAAGTACTCGAAACTCCTGAAAATCACGAGAACCAACGACTAGAAATAAAAATAAACGACACATTTCAGCAAGACGTGAATGAAATGGAACGGGATGTTATAGAGAGTGGACAACCGCAACCGGATCCAAAGCGAGAATTTCCACGGAAGTATTCACTTTAATTCAATCAGGCTGTTCATGAGCGACCTTTCGCGGAACAGGACCGTGATTTTTCTCCTCAAGTCCTGAAAAATACAGAACCAAAAGAAGGCAAAGGTTATACAGAAGTGAAATCTCATTTCCCCATTGCACCTGACGAACGCTCTGTCCAAACATTGAAAGAAGATGGTCGAACGCTCTGCCCAAGCGTCGAACAAGAGTTCTCGGCGAAACAACAATAAACTTAGAAGCCAGAAAACGATATAGCTCCAATGAACATCATTTGCCCACAAGAAACCAAAACAATGATGCAAAATATCACAGGCAGAAAGTGTACTGTTTGCTGTCAATGGGATTATTCCAAAGCTCCATTACAGCGTGGAAAACAAACTTCGGAAGCGCCCAGAGCTGCAGAACCAACGCCAGCCTCCCCGTTGAGCGCAGACCTGCAGGGGCTTGAACAGAACAAAATTTCCCAGGAAAGAAAGATGCTCGCCGACGAGCTTTAAGTGTCACAAGAACCAGGATCGAAATCTTCTGATGGAGTCAAAGTTGGTAGCGTCGGAAGCAGTGGAAGTGAGCACGAACTCTGAGATGTGGAAGATGGTGGAGAAGAATCGGGTTCGTGAACATCATGAGTGCTGTGGAGTAATTGGAATTATTTTGTTGTGGTAATATTGAAGTTAATAAAGAGTAACGACTTATATATAATTTATCTATGGAAACTTTGTAATGGAAATAAGCTTATTCATAAATTTCAACTTATGTATTATATAGAAGCAAGATTGACGAAGAATTTTCGGAACCCATCAATTTTAGACTGACATATGATTACTAACATGAATACCTGATACGAATTTCTATACATGAAAAAATTAATGTTTTTGCGTTCCGCTAATTGATGTTTCTCGCGAGGAAAAACATTTTTGTTTGTCGCTTGGCCTTTTGGCTGCGTTTATATGTCTATGTTGTAGGTAAAAAATGCATTAAAATAAATGAGTTATGTTTATCGTCTTATTTTCCGAGTCACGGATTAGTCAATTTCAATTTTCTGAGTTAGTTCAATATTTTACTGTGTATTTCATGGTCTGTAGGCTGACATTACTTAACATCTCTTGCTAGGAAGGCAGCTCCGTCTCTAGTATTGTTTAGCCAAATAATGTGGCGAGACTAACATGAATTAATTGGGAGGTTTTATGGCATAATCACAATATTCTCAGTTCCATTGAGCGTTCATTTGCTCTCTTGGCTGGAAAAATGTCTTACAACTTTGCTAAGAAATGATGCAAAAAAATATTAATTTCCGATGCGATGATCGTAAGTTCAATGGTCGAATGGTTCAAGGATTTAAAGGTCAAGTCCAATGAACACTTGGCCTAGGTTAAGCGCAAGTGTTTAGGATGATTACAAATAATCGTTAGGATTTCTTTATTACGAATGCACAAAGATAATAGGTCAGGTACCACTTTGAGTTTTTAAAACAAGAGGATTCGTTTGAAAAACTAATTGTAGTTTACAGACGAATTACGCAGCGCTCAATGCCGGTCAGCTTCCTCGCTACCGCTGCCGTGCTTCTCCTGCCGCACTGCCACCGCACGTCTTCCCGCTCATTGTCGCTCCTTCATTAAAACCTTAACATCCCCCAGGTAACAATTACCCAGAGTTCGTTTAGGGACAAGAACCCATGGCCATGCTGAAACACCGCCCTTTGATGGCGACCAAGCACCGTCCATCAGCGACACCAAGAAATTAATTAAGCTTATCAAGAATAGAACTCATAGTTATCTTCATTATCTATACTCGGTGCTGGTACCACTACGCTACAGTAACGCCAGCAAGCTTATTTTAACTGTCACCGAGGATGTTTTATTGAGAGTATAATTATTTTTTACGAGATGAAACGAATACGTTTTTTTCACTTATGTATCAAAGTGAGTTTGGATGTGACCTTTGCCGAATTGCGGCAAATAATAACAGATAATGTTAAATAATACAGGGTGGAGGGCAGTAATTTGCTTGTTTGCACTGCATGCTGTGGCGGCACTGGCGGTCGAAGACAGAGGAGAGTGGCCGTGGTTTAGAGTGGATGGCGGGAAATTTGTATTCGTCTGGCTCTCAGTTGCCATCATGCAGTGGTCACGTGAGGAGAGGTCATTTTGTGTAGAAGCGTATTTTTCAAATGCCACTCGATCATTGCAGTGCAGCGTGCTTTTCGTTCACGATTCGCTTTTCCTTCACGCGTACATGTTCCTGGACGGCAATCAATTGTAAATTGGGTGAATGCATTTAGAACAGCAGGGAATGTGTCATGTCTACGAAGGGGACCTGAGAGAAGGATTAGAACACCACAAAACATCGAGAGAGTTAGAGCAGCAGTACTGCAATCTCCGAAACGCTCTGCTCGGAAGCAATCATTTGCTCTTGGCATTTGTCTATGATGCAGGATTATTTTCAGCCAGCTCATGAGGCAATGGAATTAGAGGATACATGGTTCTAACAGGATGGTGCCACTGCACACACAGCGAGGGTTACCATGAATTGTTTGAGGCAAATGTTTCCTGGACGGCTTATCTCTTTGAGGGGTGATGTGACCTGGCCAGCACGCTCACCAGATTTAGCTCCACGCGAGTTTTTTCTTTGGGGTTACCATAAGTCTAAGGTGTATATCAACCGCCCCAACACCTTGGAAGACATAAGGAACAATATTGAAGCTGAAATTGGCTGAATACCAGTGGGCCTGCTTGTTAGAGTTCATGAAAACTTCAGAAAACGTATGCAGCAGTGGGTGGAATACGAAGGTCGACATTTGCCAGATACACTATTTAAAACCGTGTAATTTATAAATTCCATTACCGTTCAGTATAATTCAAATATCGAATAAATTTTTCTAGATATCATAATTTTTTTATTTCATTCCCAAATCAGCAAATTACCGCGCGCCACCCTGTATGTCAGTTCAGTCTTGTGGTTGCCGTCGATGCGTAAGATATGTCTTGTGTAAATAGGAAAAGTGTAACGGTAGATGTTAGTTTTTAAGCTGCTATTATTTTTCATACGCGTATATTTTTTATGTAAATGGTTAAGAGGCATTTTCATTGTTATTTTATGTTGCTGATTATTAAGAGGATATTCATTTTAACTCAACTCTTTAGATATTCATTTGTGTTCATTTGTTTCTTCTCACGTCTCAGCAATAGTTTCTTTACATTATCATTGTTGTTCGCTTGTCAATAGAGTTACCCTAGAAAATATCTTATTTATTTACTGTGGTTCATGGGACCGTCCAATAGATGATCACCTGACGGCACACTGCAGGGATTTAAATGATTTTACTGTATTATTTTATTTATGTTTTAATGCGTGTCCCTTCGTTTGTTTGATCTACGTACCACCATATACATAATAATAATAATAATAGCGGTTTCAGCGTTATTAGGCCGTAGGCCTGTCGCCGATTCTTAACATCGCAGAACATTCACAGTATTTTGCGGTCTCGAACTCGCCACTCACTGCTACAATTCTGCTGCGCTTAACCGCCCGGCCTCCTTGCCGATTCTGACCAGAAACTGGGGCACAGAGCTGGGATCGAACCCTCGCCTCTCTGCTCCAATCCTAGTATAACTCTGAACTTTAACCACTGGGCCACCCTGCCCAGTTCCAAAAGACACGTTTGATTTACGTACCACCATGTTTCTATGATTTACGTGCAAACAGACATTTTTGGTTAACATATCACCATGCTTATTTGCTTTCCACGGCACCATACATGATTGATTTTCCTGTCACCATGCTTGTATAATTTAACAGTCACCAGACATGTTAGATTTAACAGTTGTCCGTGAACTTGCTTCCCAAAAATTCCTAAAGCACGCAGCCTATAGCTATAGGGCACGGCGTCAGGCAAGGGTTTGGGACACGACCCTGATGCTGAAGCCCTGGGACGAAGCGTGTGATGAGCACCTGGGACACGACCCTGATGGTGATGTCCTGGGACACGGCTTGTGGTGAGCTCCTGGGACACGACCCTGATGGTGATGTCCTGGGACACAATGGTGACGCCCCGGGACACGGCTTGTGGTGAGCACCTGGGACACGACCCTGATGGTGATGTCCTGGGACACGGCTTGTGGTGAGCTCCTGGGACGCGACCCTGATGGTGACACCATATGGTTTCACGTCTTGCGCGAAGATCAGGTTGTCGTAACCCAATGTTTCCCAAAATTTCCATATTGCTAAAAAATTTTGCGTTCCACGACAGTCATATAATAATATTAATAATAATAATTTATTGATCAAGCCATGTTTGTCTGTAGCCGATTCTTAACCGCTAGGCCACCTCGCCGATGTTCATAACTTGCTTTGAACCCTCAGTTTAGCCATGGGCAAGAAAAATACCATACATTTGGAAACCGGTGGACTCAACCGGAGGCCGCATATGCAGCGTTGGAGGAGCTCCACCCCTTCGTAGGAACCAGCGGCACTAGATTGTCGAGGGAGAGTTTTGATATTGACGAAGTTTCGGAGGCGTTCACCTCGTCATAATCCAGAATTTCAAATAATGATTGGCTAATGCAATACGAAGCATTTGTTGTAAATTGAGCATTTAATATATATGATGTGCATAGAACATATATTGTTTATTGAGCATTCAATGAATATGATGTGTAAAAAGCATTAGGTGTATTAAAAAGCATATGAGTGGCAGGGTGGCCCAGTGGTTACAGTTCAGAGTACCAAGATTGGCGCAGAGAGGCGCGGGTTCGATCCCAGCTCTGTGCGCCAGTTTCTGGTCAGAATCGGCGAGGAGGCCGGGCGGTTAAGCACAGCAGAATTGAAGCAGTGAGTTGCGCGTTCGAGACCGCAAAATGCTGTGAATGTTCCGCAATGTTAAGAATCGGCGACAGGCCTACGGCCCAATAACGCTGAAACCGCTATTATTATATATATTATATGATGTCTATTGAGCATTCAATACTTGTGATGTTGAAGCAGTGAGTTGCGCGTTCGAGACCGCAAAACGCTGTGAATGTTCCGCGATGTTAAGAATCGGCGACAGGCCTACGGCCCAATAACGCTGAAACCGCGATTATTATATATATTATATGATGTCTATTGAGCATTCAATACTTGTGAAGTCTATGCACATTAAGCCGCGTTCTGAAATAAGCCATACATTTTATTTTAGTAAAATGAATAAATAATAATAATAATAATAATAAAGCTAAAAGTAATAAAGCTAAATCGTTTTTTACATCGTTCCAAAAGAATCAACGAATGATGATAAAATCCATGCTCACTGATTTTAGTACTAAACAAACTTGAAACATGAATTATTATTATTTATTTGTTCTCATGAGATATTCACGCTCTTAAGGCTCTGATTGGGAATCGCCCGAACTCCAGAGCGAGCTTACCCGAGTTCGCTGCCGTGACTCGTGAGGGCTGACTATCTTACGTCTGGCCGGCGAGGTGCCACAGGAATGTCGTGCGATCACAGGCCTAAGACGAGCTGCACCACACTACACCCTTGCACTAGAGCACATGACATCAATGAACTTTGAATACTACCAACAAACTCTCTGCTATTTACAGCGCGACCTATAAAGCTATATTTACAGCGCCACCTCTTTCCTCTAAGAAATAAACATAAAACAGTATGATATGCGGTAAATTTAAACATTTTTCTTTTTCTATTTTATTTATTTAACTTATCCGGTTCAAGGACGCAATTATAAAATTTTTTTTGTGCAGAAAAGTAGTGTGGGCTTTGATACAATTTTTTTCAAAAGAAAACTAAAATATTTTATTTATATTTTAACAAAAAAATACCTAATTATATTAATATAACACAACTTGGCTGCGTATAAACTTAGGCAGAGACGCTATGTAACAACGGCTGCGAGGCAGCTAAGCCTCACACCCTCATGTCTGACACACCTCCTCTCTCCCCCTCGTCTCCGATGTGCCGGTGTCTCTCGCTGTAATATGAGCTTAGACTGTTTTAAAATAGTTATATTCTCATCTCCAATAAATAAATGCATCACATTCAATCATTCATTTCGATGATATTTAATTTATAGAGTACAAAATTCTGACCGAAAGACATATTGCCACTAGAATATTAATTATTTTTTCTTGATCACGTCAATATTATAGGCACGGCAAAAGAAGGTTACAGAAAGGCGACGAAATTTCAATTTCAACATTTACTGGTAATTAGGATCTATCAAACTACAGAGACAGTAATTCAGTCAGTACAAAGACCAAAAGTTTACTCATAGCGACAGCGATATTGGCAAGAAGTGCCTCAATGCCTACAGTCTGTGAGCCCAGCTCGAAAAGATGGTCTTGGGGGGGGGGGAGGAGTACGGCAGCAGGGGGATGGAGACAGAAAGGGAAGTTGTGAAACCGCAGTAGGGATTTTTGGAGGGGGTGGGTGTGGGGTGGAAATATTGTGAGGATCTTTGCTCCCATATCGCGGGGGTTGCTCGACTGAATACACAATGACCCGTATAACGAATTACCCGTATGTAACTACCCCCCACAATGACCCGTAATTCAACATCTATACATTATTGGCAGTGCAAGGTAGCATGTTGCAAGAGTAGAAAAACATTGTTGGCGATATTTTCACCCGAAGCCTAGGCGTGTAGAACCTCTAGGAGATTGTGCTGTTTTCTGCGGAGCAAACAACAACACTGTTGCAACATTGAACCAAGACATGGAAACCGGTATTACAACATCTCAATCATTGGTATTTATCATCGACATGATAATGGAAGGAAACTAAAAAAAAAATAAATTTCAAGCCGCCATTTAAGGGTTTTCCCACTTATGTTGATGTTATCATGTTATTTCCAACATAAGCAATAAAATGCGATAAATGTTACCTCCATCTTTTTAACTATAATCATTTATTGATTCGTGATGCTGAAAGACAGTCTTGAGCTTTTAGTTTGCTTACGAGAGAATTGCATGCTGTTACAAGAATCGCATGTTGTTCTCGAGAATGGCATGTTATTCTCGCCAACAAACTAACAATAGAAGATTGTAATTTAGAAGTGCTAGCCCTTCAACACCAAGCCTTAGGAGGGAACTACATGAGAGGGTAAGCAGGGCATCCCGTCTACCTCCGTGCGAGGTGGGGTAGAGAAAGGTTTCCCCACTATCTCCTGTGCTGACAAGGGCTGACACTTCACCCCAGCAGATTTATGAGCGTCAAGGAAGATATCGAATGAACGGTGCGACACGTTCAATATCCTCAGCACCAGCGTCCAAAGAAAATGTGAAAACTCCTATTTAGCAGTGCTGAAAAAATTTTTGGCAGTGAATATTTTCAAAATGGATGTTGATTCAGATATGTGTTCAATACCGATCAGATAGCGAATAAATAGTACTATACGTTGAAGTCTCAAAAATTTCGGTAAATTGCCGGTTTAATTAACATCGAAGTACAACGATATCTGCTATCATATCTGGTGTTATACAAAGTTTAAACATTTTTCGTTCTTGTTCACTTATATTAAGAAAATAGCTAGATAAGAATGGAAAAATCCAGATCGTCATCTCATTTATGAGTGGAGTTAAGTTTAGCCTAATTAGTGAAGAACTTCATACAAAGCCTGTCCGAGGCTTCGCGGTTCTCAACCATAGCCTTAAATAGTTGTGGTATATTCGGCATCCGTATTTCAAATAGCGTGTGCAGTAGTGATGCAGTCCTTGTCCACGAAACCCGTATTCATTTAAACTAGTTAAGAAGTCAGTTTTTACTCTGACAAGTCATCCAAGAAGTCCGTCTTCACTCCGACAAGTCATCCAAGAAGTCAGTCTACACTCAGGTAAGTCATCCAAGAAGTCCGTCTTCACTCCGGCAAGTCATCCAAGAAGTCCGTTTTCACTCCGGCAAGTCATCCAAGAAGTCCGTTTTCACTCCGGCAAGTCATCCAAGAAGTCCGTTTTCACTCCGGCAAGTCATCCAAGAAGTCCGTTTTCACTCCGGCAAGTCATCCAAGAAGTCCGTTTTCACTCCGGCAAGTCATCCAAGAAGTCCGTTTTCACTCCGGCAAGTCATCCAAGAAGTCCGTTTTCACTCCGGCAAGTCATCCAAGAAGTCCGTTTTCACTCCGGCAAGTCATCCAAGAAGTCCGTTTTCACTCCGGCAAGTCATCCAAGAAGTCCGTTTTCACTCCGGCAAGTCATCCAAGAAGTCCGTTTTCACTCCGGCAAGTCATCCAAGAAGTCCGTTTTCACTCCGGCAAGTCATCCAAGAAGTCCGTTTTCACTCCGGCAAGTCATCCAAGAAGTCCGTTTTCACTCCGGCAAGTCATCCAAGAAGTCCGTTTTCACTCCGGCAAGTCATCCAAGAAGTCCGTTTTCACTCCGGCAAGTCATCCAAGAAGTCCGTTTTCACTCCGGCAAGTCATCCAAGAAGTCCGTTTTCACTCCGGCAAGTCATCCAAGAAGTCCGTTTTCACTCCGGCAAGTCATCCAAGAAGTCCGTTTTCACTCCGGCAAGTCATCCAAGAAGTCCGTTTTCACTCCGGCAAGTCATCCAAGAAGTCCGTTTTCACTCCGGCAAGTCATCCAAGAAGTCCGTTTTCACTCCGGCAAGTNCCCGGTGGAAGTCTAGTAGCTACTTCAAACTATCGTCAGTCATGAAAAGATCCGGTCAAATGACACGAGTTTAGATCTATGAACAAGGCACGAAAAGGAAAAGAATCGGCGACAGGCCACATCAGGCCTACACTTCAGCGCCGACATCACTATGTTATGTTATGTTATATGTACAATGTATCATTGTACTGGGAAAAATCCAAATTGTTTTTTTTTTATTTGTTTTCCCCTAAAAAGTGCGTCGAGGATAAATTTGAATCACATTTTTTGATGAAAAACAGCTTTGCATATGAACATTACTTAAGATTAACGAATAACGTAGACTGCTACCTAACAAAATTTAAGGTCTGCTTCAGACTCTGCGCAAACTCGCTACACTTGGGTTAAGGTTATTCTGGGCCTGCTTTGCCACTCGATCGCAATCAGCGACTAGTCAGAGTCGCATTGCCGACTTATGATCTCCTGTGAGTATGGCAAGAGTAGCTTGGCCAAGCCTACCGAGCCTATAAACTGCCCAGAGGCTGCCCTTCAAGCCCACCGTGGATAACAGTGGGCAGAAGACTTCCGGAGGTTCATGAGCGAGTTCGTCTGCACCTGCATAACTAAATGTATGCCAGAATTCAGTCGGTGCCCGTTCGCATGCGTGCGTACGTACGTGTTTGTTTTGCTATTCGTCGCAATTCGTTCCCGATTGCTTGAATTTATGATTTAAACACTCACATGAGCTTCATATTTCCATTTATTTTTTTAACATAAGAGAATCAAGTAAATGGTCAATTCCAATTTAATGGTGTGTCACTGGTACCATGATGGTCGCGTGTGGCAACTTTGTATCATTGCCAGGTATGTAAGTCGTGTTAGGCAGGAGACAAGGTCTCAGAAGGATTACTAGGATTTGAAACAAGAACCAACACCAGAGGCCGCGGCTATAATCTAAAAAAACTACATGTGGTACAGCCACCCTGATATCATCTTTGACGCTCCAACAATGAACGCGTTCAATAACAGACTAGATAAAGTTACGGAGAAATATATGTTCACACTAGAAATGCCTAGCACCATATCGAACCTGGTGGAAGTCTAGTAGCTATTTCAAACTTTCGACAGTTTTGAAATGATCCTGTCAAAAGACCTGTTTTTAGATCTCCTGTGGACTAGTCACGATAAGTAAAAGAATCAGCGACAGGTCACATCGGGCCTATTATTCAGCGCCGACATCATTACGATATGATATATGTAAGAAAATATCTTCTGGAATTCCATCGCATACCACAGTTTTGGAAGCACTACTTTAAAAAAATCGTATTTTGAAGGCTAACAAAAAATTGGCGATTATCTACAGTTTTATAGTTTTCACGAATAATGGAAATACGAGCAAATCTTTCACAGCAGCGATCGAAGAACCAGAGTTGATGATGCGTATGGCTCATCAATACCAAGAAAGTATTTAATTTAAACTCTGTACTTTTTGTAAATTGTAGTATTTATTTAAGAAACTGAAAAATTATCTTCTGCATAGTCAAGAAGTTAAAATTGGATGTATTGCCCATAGTCTTCATCAGTAAGTTTAAAAAATTATGAGGTGCACACGCGTCGCCGTAGCGTGCTGCGATGAGGCTCAGGCTATACATCGTCTAGACCCGCGTTGGAGACCAGGTAGCAGCGGGCCGTTCTTTCACCGGAGTGCGGGTGAGCTAAGTGTAATTTAATCTCATCTTAACTCTTCACTGTTTACCGATGACGATTGACCTGCTATACTGGGTATGTAGACAATTGTATGTTCTCTACGGCTGTAAATGCTTGCCAGTAATGTTACATAGAGTGGATAGTCGTTGCCAGTTAATTCAATACATTCAAAAATAATAACATCGTTTAATTTTTCGTCTATTTTCCAATGCTGTGGTAAATTTCGATGTGGCAGATTTTCTCATAGCAGAGACTACCCAACACTAATATTTTTTGGTTACATAACGCTGATATTGTTACCATTAGTTGATTATCGAAAAATTTTTGTATTATTTCTTCGGTAGTGAGGGTAAAATGATTTTCCACGAGCATTATTACCCACGATTCTGAGTTTTCTTATTATACTTTATGTATTCAGCGAGTTACAGAAACAAGCATTGATAGTAAACCGCGTATGAATTAGGTGCCCCTCCTTTCCTCTCACTGCGGAGGAAAGGGGACGATATTTTTATCACATTGTTAGACTCGGCCAGAGCTGTTCCGGATCCGGGTACGATCCCCATGCGAACCACTCAGTAGTCGCCTGATTCGGGACCAGACTCTCGTAGCTGTCTGACTTGCGATTGGAATTTTTTAACAAAAAGCGTAGATATAGAAATTGATTTACGTTCTCCCCGAGTTCTAGGCGTTCTTTATTTCAGAGTCCCCCCGCGTCTAAATTTTTGTTAGGGTGCAACAATTGTTCTCATTCAAAGAGAAAGTCGATGCACGGATATGCTTTGTCATTCATATATTAAATCAATATCCATGTTTTCCATTCGTCTCCCAATATTTTTTATGACAGTATGTCATTACAAATTTCTAAGCAGCTGTCTGGTCAATAACCTGCACACACAGAAATAGAAACGGTCATTGTCCAAATCAAGATGCATTTTTTGCCCTTGTGTGGTTCATCCTAGTACGGTTTGGCCTTGTAAAATGGTGCATCGGTGCTATGGTCGTCCTCCGTTCATGATAAAATGTGCATCATTTGTTGAACTAAAAGACGTATTCATGTTTTTCGGAATGCGGCTAACGGCCTTCTCTTCATCCTGTGAACGATTACATGAATCTTGAAAAAATTATACTTATTCGAAAAAAACCCGGATACCAAACAGTTCGATATGTTCCTAGTGACTGGTCAGTAATAAAAGCCGTCCACATGCTCGTCTCGCATGCGAGAACCTGTATTACCTTAGCACAAGTGGAAACTCCCAGTAGTCGATATACTCGGCCTAAGGCTATTTTGGATCTACTATAGGCCGATTGAATTCTGCTTCTGGTCAGAATTTCCTTTTCGAATTTGTAGTTTCATGATATTGTAGTATGAAAAGGGTTGGTCGAGGCAGAGTTATACGGAACTTACTAGCTGTTTAGAGTCTGCAGTTTGAGTACGGACGAAATGGACATAGAGCGGCTGATTGGCTTGCCCCCCGAGTCGGGCCGCATCTAAATTTTGTTAGGATAACTCACGGTCTGGAATTTATCCTCCTGTCCACATGCTTGACTTACTTGCAGGAATTCGTAGGAGTATACGGTCAGGAAGGATCCCGTCCACACCCCCGTCACTGCCAGTACTGAACCCACGTTTCTCGCCAGAGGGGGCAACATCTCCCCTGATTTGATCATCACGGTTATCCACTGGATATTATTTCGAGAAATTATCTATTAATTTATTTGCTTTTATCAGCTAAATTACGGTTATTTGTTGAATTATTCACCGCAAAAGCACCACTTTGCAATTCATTTAAACTATTAAAGGGACGTATTGCGCGGTTATCTAAATGGCGAGAAATTTTCTTGAGGAAAGTCACAGGAATTGTAAATTTAATTCTTTTATGCCTATTGTACATACATAACTTTCATTTTGTTTTCATAAACTGTATACTGCGAGACATCGAAAATAGAAAAAAATTTCAAGCAGAAATTTGAGTAATGAATAATTAAACAAAGAAAAGAAATTTGATTAGTGATTATTAAACTCAATAGTGAAAAAAGACTATTTTATGAAGGACGAGGAACTTAGGTCCCTTAGTTTCTTTAGTATTTGTTTGGGACGTAGCTGTCCCAGGCTACGATGGATCGCCGCCTCTGATTATCGCTCATCCGCCCTCATTTGGGCCAGCTGATGCACGATACTATTGCTTGCTTCTCGCCGCTGGTAGTGTTGCAGGGGAGGTCGATCAGGGATTGTGCCCAGGAACACGTCCAGTTGTCTCTTGAAGGTCTCCAGGGTGGACTCCCCTTCTCTTAGATGATAGATCCCTTGGTAGGACGTTAAACAACCTCGGCCCGGCACGGAAAAGGGATCCTTCCCGCAGAGATTGAAGTCTGACCGCCGATCTGTTACGTAGTGGGGAACCCTGCACATTCTCCCCCATCTTTCGTTATGGTGTGTCGCAATCTTGAAGGTCTCGCTTTCGAAGTTTGGTGCCATTCCGGTTATCATTTTCCATGTGTACAGAATGACATACCTCTCCCGTCTCCTCTGCAGTGAGTACAGACCCAGTCGCTGTAACCTCTCCCAGTAGTTAAACTCCTCCATCCCTCTGATCCTGGAAGTGAAGGTTCGTTGGACTCCTTCCAGTTGCCGTATTGCGCCTAGTGTGAACGGAATCCAGAGCTGGCAGCAGTATTCAAGGATAGGTATTACAAGGGCTCTCAAGAGTGTGATCATCGGTTCCGCTTCTCTCGTTCTGAGAGTCCGCCAGATCCCTCCGTCTGTCGCCTACCTCTTGCGGTTATATTGCCCCTACGTGATCACAAAAATTGACCCTTCGATTTCCGAGTTGTCAGGTGCCAGGTAGCGGTGCTCCATTCCAGCTCTTCCGGTTCCTCTGTACCTCAGGACCTCAAACTTGGTCCCGTTGAACTGCATGTTGTTCACTAGGGCCCAGTCATGTATTGCAGAGAGGTCTTCTTGCAACCTCTCACAGTCTGTCTTGTCCGTGATGGCCATTAAAATCCTGGTGTCGTCCGCGTATGACGATGCAGTGGTGTGGTTCACTGCCACATTTATGTCGGCGATGTGGATGAGGAAGAGGATTGGGCCGAGTACCGTTCCTTGTGGTACTACACTCTTCACCCTAGCCACTCTCGATCTCGAGCCTCCAACAACTACAGTTTGTAGTCTTTCTGCTAGGAAGCTGTGGATCCATGCCAGCAATTCACCACCGACCCCCAGTAGTCTTAATTTTCTGAAGAGCACTCCATGGTCAACTTTGTCAAACGCTTTCGCGAAGTCCAAATACACCACGTCCACCCCGGCCTCCTCCTCCAGCATGGCCAGGATTTGGTGGTGATGCTCCAGTAACTGAGACAAACAAGAGCGATTTAGTCTAAAACCATGTTGCCTTCTGTTGAAAGGTCAGCCTCCTCCATGTTCTGAACCAACCTTCTGGCAACAACCTTCTCAAATACTGTGATTACGTGTGATTTTAATGGAACCGGCCTGTAGTATTGGGGTTTATCTCTCGCACCTCCTTTATAGATTGGGATTCTTAGCCCTAATTTTAGGTAACTAGGATCGTTTCCTTCTCTCAATGATGTTTTCCAGAGTTAAGTCAGAGGGTTTCAGTGCACCGACAAATTTTTTCAGTAACACAGCAGGGACCCCTTCTGGCCCGGGCGCTGAATAAGTCGATAATTCTTGGATACTCCTCTCTAGATCCGGTGCTTCAAACTCAATGTTCATCAGCGTCCGACCTCCTGGTAACTCTTGAATGACTCCAATTTCGTTCTCCTGTCTTGAGTATCGGCGTTTGCTGAATACTTTTTCAAACTGCGCTCCTAGCAGTTCACACATGCCCTGGTCGTCTCCAATAAGGACATCATTATTTTTCAATCGCCCCACTATGCTCTGATTTTGGCCTTTGACTGGGCATATTTGTAGAAGTATTTGGGATTCTCCCGAATGGCAGCCACCGCTCGCGCCTCCGCAACTTAGTGTTCAGCCTCTTGCGAGTCTTGCAACTGTCTTTCAGTGTCCTCAATTTTCGCCTTTAGATGTTCCAGCCTCCGCCTCTCCATATTCCTAGAGGCGTTCGTTATCTGGTTGTTCAAGCTCACTCGTTTTCTCATGAAGATCCGTCTGTCCCTAAGAATTATGTGCCGTTTGGGGGTCGTTCTTCCCGGCGTGTGTTGCGTGCATACCTGCAGTAATACTTCGCACAGTTTGTTGTACATTGCTTCGGCATTTAACTCCAGGAACTCTGATCCCCAGTCGACGTCGAGGAATTTGTTTTCAATGGCCTCCCAGTCTGTTCTTCGATGATGAAAGTTAAGCCCATCCAGGCCCAGATGTAGGTCTGGGCTGGTTTATAATCCCAATTGTTGTTTCGACCACTACTAGTCGATGGTCTGATCACTATTCAATGTCTTCAATTACTAACCAAGCCTCAAACCTAAAATTCATTCATTCATTCATTCAAGCTATTTTACTTCATATTATAAATAAAACTTGCTCACCTATCAGGATCCATGTCACTGGCCCCAGTCCCGCCCCAAAAGCTATAACGAAAATCATGAGCGCCGTCATCGGGAGCCAAAACAGATAACGGCGCGTCCACTCTTCATCGACCGATAGCATGTAGAAGAATGCACCCAGGCCACCTGCAAGATGATATTCATTCAATTCATCAATTCAAATCGGTCCGGTTTGAATGGAGGCACACAGACCACATGCAAAATGATATTCATTCAATTCAAATCTTTTCAATTTTAACCAAACATCTAATCCCAAGAGGGTCCAGTAGTTTCAGTTCAGTATACCAAGATTGGAGCAGTGAGTTGTGGGTTAGATCCCACATACCTGCAACTGTAATGGTCAAAATCGGCTAGGTTGCCGGGCGATTAAGGACTGCTGATTTGGATCAGTGAGTTGCGAGTCCGATGCCCTCAACAAGCTATGAAAATTCTGTGAGGTTCATAATCAGCGACAAGTGAAATGGTCTAATCAACGGTGATACCGCTATAATGAGATGGTCATGAAACCTGCCATGACGTATTAACCTTTGAAGAATTTTTCTTGTAACAAGGAAGTTTCGGCAATTGGCAGTATTTCGAATATTCACACGATACGCCCTAAAAGCATGCGAATAATCGTAGCTACGTGAATCTTCAATACAGTTTTTCATCATTTTTTGTTGAATCATCTTGTATATTCGCGACGATATCTTTTGAAGAAAAATAATATAATATAGCGGTTTCAGCTGTCGCCGATTCTTAACCACCCGGCCATCCTTCCGATTTCAAGCCCAATTCGCACAATTGCAGGTTTCGAATCCGTAAGCCGATTGTCCAATCTTAGTGATCTTTACAACTCAGCCAAACCCAGTCTAAAAATTAGCTTTATTTTGAGAAATTTATACTTTTCCCAGAACAAAGTTATTTCCGTTGAAGTCATTTAAAACTCTTACAGTGACTGGCAGCCATGGAGGCAGAAGATACGACAAGCAGAGACTTCCTGCCAGCTCTTTCCACCAAGACCACGGCTGCTATTCCTGCCAGTATCTCCAACGCAATACAGAGCACGCCGCTCACGTTCTCTGACAACTCACTGCCAGAGTTCTGCACAACAATATTCGGTTTAGTATTTGTTTGACTTACTTTATGTTTGCATTGTAGCGAGCACTGTGGAGAGTGGTTTAATAAACATAGTTACGTCCTTCAAGGGTGCTGCGAAAGTCTAATGAAATTTTGCGGGCAGGAGCTCAACCTGCAAACCTGATATTCGAATTGTTCAAAAAATTTTCTTACATATGGAATAGAATAGAAGTGTCGGTACTGAAGAAACACGCCCATGGCCTGTTGCCCGTTCTGGAACTTTTCTTGACTTGATTCACAAGGAATCCAGCCTTTGGAACCCGATCTTTCCATAACTGACGATTGATTGAGATAGCTGCTGGACTTATTGTCTGGTCCGTAAGGTGCTAGGCATTTTAAGACTGAACATGTGCTCCTGCATAGCTTCGTCTATATATAGTCTGTTCTTGAATGCGTTCATACTCGGAGCGTCAACGATGCTATCAGGGAGGCTGTTCCACATGTCGGTGACTCGAAGCGAGAAGAAATTTTGTCGCATGGATATGTTACAACGCAGTTTTTTTAGTTATGGCCGTGGCCCGTGGTGTTGGTTCTTGAGTTGAGTTGTCGAGATCATCTTGCAACTCAACTTTTTGCGATGTATTCCTTACTGCATTATAAACTATTGCGTCGTCAGCAAACATCGAGCACAAGCTAGACAAAGCTTCTGGCAAATCGTTTATAAACGCAACGAATAAAACAGGTCCGAGAACGCTTCCTTGTGGCACGCGCTGCGCACTGAAGCACAGTCTGATACGGTCCCATTAATACTGACACGTTGTCACCTCCCTACTAGAATATCTCTGATCTATATGTGTACATTACTCTCAATTCCCAAAGATTTCAATTTACGCAACAGCCGCTCATGTGGGGCACTGTCAAATGCCTTGTCAAAATCGAGGTACACTGCATCTCCTGGCTCCCTTTTGTCCGGCAGGCGAATCCATTCATACAAAGTAGACACGAGGTTAGTGGTGCAGGATCTACCGGCAATAAAGCCATGTTGATAGTCTGATAGGAGATTATTAACATTCAATTGATTGATCAATCGATCCCTCACAACAGATTCCACTACCTTGCAAACGATACTTGTCAAACTGACTGGGCGATAGTTGCCCGGGCAGCTTTTGTCACCTATTTTGAACAATGGTGTCACTTGAGCTTCTTTCCAGTCAGCCGGCAAAATCTCTTCATTCAAAGTTTTTCGAAAAAATGACGTCAAAGGTCCGGCTAGGACGGTTGCTAACTCTTTGAGTAATATGGGGTGGAAGCCGTCTGGTCCACATGACTTGTTGGGATTTAGAACGATCAGGCGCTTGAGAACTTCTTCTTCTTGTATTTCAAATCTTGTTAATTAGAGCCGACTTGGCGCTCCTCAATAGCTGGAATACTGTTCAAGTCCTCTTCAGTGAATCCGCTACTAAAAAACTGATTATGGACGATAGCCTTGCCCTCATCAGAGGATATCGTTCGTTGATCTATTTTCAAATTAGAAATACCGTCCGTTGTCTTGCACTTCGAGCTAGCGTACAAAACGAAGGCTTTCTGGTTATTTTTTGCATTTTGACAATATTTTTCGAAGATTTATACTGCGGTGCAACAGCTTTCTTTAGCTTAATTTCGAACTCTGGCGTATAGGTTGTAATCGGCATCGCTATGAGTCTATAAATATCGCTGGTAGGTAGGCTTCCTTCTTGGTTTTCAGCTTAGCTAGAACTCTACTGTTCATCCACTGAGTTTTTTTTGTCTCCACCGAGCTTAGTTTTAGGTACACACGAAGCAACTGCAGATATAACCGTGTCCTAGAGAAATGACCATGACTCGGCCGCATTCATGTCCTTAATACAGTTCGAACTATTCCCTGCAATCACTGCTTCACGGAGTTTATCATAGTTGCCTTGCGCAAAATTCAAACGCTCACGCTTCCGAGGCGTCTTTTCTGTATAGCACTCAAGACTGAAAAACGATGATTGGTGATGGCTTTTGTCCAATGGAGCCTCGTGACGAAGCTCATCTAACATTGATTCATCACTAGTGAACACCAGGTCTTGAATATTGAGAGTCTGTTTACCTCTATAATGGGTTGGCTTTGTAACGTGCTGGACTAGGAAGGAGTCTCTCACAGACTCCATGAACAATGATGCTGGGTGATTCTCATCCCTAGGAGAGGATCCATCTGTCCAGTCTAGCTCTGGACGATTAAAATCACCAACGATCAACGTGTTTGACCTACGGAAAGTCATGCTCGGTAAAAGACTGTTTATTACTCTATTGTTATCAGCGGTCCTGTTTGGTGATCTATACACGACGCCCATGTGGAGGCTATCTTTGCTTTTGAGAGAAAGTTCGCACCACACTGATTCTCTAGCTGATTGATGTTCTGCAGATAACTTGACTTGCGAGCCCCATAAGAGGTTCTAACCCACAGAGCTACACCTCTACTACACTGCTCTTCATTTAAGTTGTGCAAACAATCAAGACCTGGCAACTGAAATTCAGCAGGTATAATTTCCCCCCCCCCCGTGATTTTTAGGAAGTGTTTCTGTAATACAAATAATGTCTATGCACTCGTTTCCGATCACAGTTAACAGTTCACCTTTTTTTTCAAAACGGAATCCGAGTTCGTGTAAAAACATTTGATAACTTTTTGTGCACTTTCACTTCGATGCATGCGTTTACTTCTCACGTTATTTACAGGCCTTGATCTACGGACATGACTTCTTACTTGTCTTCCAGCTCCGCTGACTGACCGTGTGCGGCCGGTTTTATCATGACATCGTGAGAGTGGTTGACCTGAGTTTCCGTGCTTTGCCGCCTGACTCTCCTGCCATTTTTTTTTTCGCTAAAATATGCTCTCTCTTAAGGGGTAGCATCCTTCTGTACAAAGACTGAATTAAACTTGGGGAATTCACTTCGTTTTCTTGCAGCTTCAAGCACATGTCCGACCTGGGCAGTAACCAGCACAGTCACCAGCAGCGGTCTCCAGGTGGTAGAGTCTTTCGATCGCAGCCTTTTGCATGCCGTTATATTCACAACGACGTTAAGAGCCTTGGCACAACAATCAGTAATAAACGCAGCGTCCGAAGCATTGCTTTCGGGAACGTTAAACCAAACAAGGTTAAGTCTTCTTATCTCTCTATCCAGAAGTTCACGAGTGCTCTCGCTGGCGAGATCAGTGATGATCTCTTTGCGGCCTTTACCTTCTGTGTTATGGCTATTTTCAGGTTTTGTGCAGATGAGCTTTCATTTCCACCAGCTCGTTTTGTAACGAGTGTAATTCGCAATGCAACAAACTCAACTCTTTCTTGTGGTTCTTCTCAATTTCGGCTCTCTTTCTCAACTCTTGCTTGTTGGTTTCTTCCATTTTGGCCTTAAAGACAGAAAACATAGAAGAGCACTTCTCTTCCACCATCTTCTCGCTTTTTACAGCGTTAAGCGCAGGTTGTTGGCACTCTTAGCAATACCAGTGTACTGTCTTGTTTCTGCGAATAACCGAGCAATCTGTCTTGCTAAACTTTGCAAAATTGTTGCAGATGATTTCCCCGCAGCGATCGCAGGCCACTGTAGCGTCATTGACGTTAAGCGAAACCTGATTTCAAAATTTACAAATTTCCTCTCGCTCATTTTTCGATTTGATCTTCGCATTCGGTTTAACAGGACTGGAGGCCTTTTCAATTAATCTTTTTCCTCTTTGACCAGCATCGTGGAATGCAGGAGCTAAAAAAATAAAAGTTAAAAACTGAATCAAGTTGAGTAAAAATTGTACAAATTTCCAAAGTGCTGTAAAAACTCGGTTACAGACTTGAGAGTAAGCGGCTTTCAAAAAGCGGCGATGGCAGCGGCAGTAAAGGTGTTCGGTGGCGAGGTAGGTAGAGCTTAGACATAGAAACGAAGGTTGTATTGTTCTACGCTGGCAGGCAGTGCAGACGTTTCCCTCGCTTGCAGCCCCAAGCGACCCTCACTGGCTCTAAAGCCCGCGTTATTTAAAGATGAAAACACTTTTACTATAGTCTAGTTCTTTCTATTTGCACTTTCTTTTACTGACTTCACTGAAAATTCTGTCATTCACCGACACGGATCATAAAAAATACAAAAAGAGTTCCGAAAACGGCACAGTAAAAGTGTAAAATCTAAGACCACAAAACACGTGCGTCCGTTCTCAACCACGGTTGAAACTTGAACTTAATGCATTCGAGATTACGGTAGAGCGAGCATGAAGTTCTACAAAACATTTTTTCAGTGGTCTGCATTACCATTTTTCCGCCATTTATTTACAGTGA
Organism: Hyalella azteca; assembly: GCF_000764305.2. Classification (NCBI taxonomy): domain Eukaryota; kingdom Metazoa; phylum Arthropoda; class Malacostraca; order Amphipoda; family Hyalellidae; genus Hyalella; species Hyalella azteca. Next base: position 23,100 of record NW_025941091.1, read on the forward strand.
AAGTGAAGATATATTCATCACATGAGAAACGCGGATGAATTCAAAATCTCTAAGAGGCTGAGGTACCGTCGCCAGGCCGTGTCCAGTTCTTTGAGGTTTATCCACTATTTCTTTAAACTATAACTCCCGTTCTAAATAAGATACAAGTCTCAAATTTGGAATGATATTCCAGCTATTTTTCTTAATTTCACGTACGTTAGGATAAATTTAGCAAATTTTGTCTCTCAACTGTTATTAGGGAGGATAAAATTTTCACCCCGTTGTTCGTGAAGTGCGTAATTTTTCTACTATTTTCTTGATGTACATAGGTTTAACTATTTATTCTTCATTGATCCGGTATACCATGCACTTGAGAATCATAACTCGTGCGGTAGAAATGTCATTTTTCCAAAAATTTCAGTGAAACTTCCATAGATTAGCGTATGCTTTCTGCTGCTAGTATCCTACATTAGAAAGGTCGAGGCTTCCCCAATGGCTTACGAGGGAATTGCTAAAGCTCATTGATTACTCGCCCGTGGCTGCCAATTAAGTGCCCCTTCTGCCCCTCCCCTTCCTCCCTGGACTGTAAGCGGTCATTGGTCGGCCAGAGGGCCAGAGCATGCAGGCCCCAGACGCTCGCTGGCTATTCATCGGCCACCTGAAAGCCGCCCATGTCTCAAAAAAAATATCCTTGAGCCACGGTGCGGGTAACCACATATATGAAGTTAATTAAAGTGATTACGGGACCAAGGCTTGGTGACGACTGAACAAAGGCGCGAGTTTAGATATTACAGCTATCTGCTGGTCTCAGGGAACTCGTATTTCGCACGGCGATACCTCAGACTCTTAACTGCTCCTGGTTACGGTATCATTAGAGGTGAACAAAGCACGCAGAAAGAAGGTTGTAGAGCTCCCTACATTTACAATTCTCGTTCTGTTACGATTTTAAGATGTTCGCCAAAGTCAATTTAAAGGCACATTTGTCGCCAATTGGTAGCCTACAGTTTTCAGCCGCTAACTAGCGCCTATTTCGAGAGTCTCTTGTAACATGACATGGGCCGAGCTAACATGGTTGCAGGGCGGCGTTCGGGCGTGTTCGAATCAGGATTTCCAAATCGAAAAAAATTGGATTGGTTGATCATGTGATCGTTCAACACAATATATTAATTCACTATATAAAAAATTCAACACAATATGTTTCCAATCTCACAGGTTAAAAATTAAAAATGTCAAAAAAAAAAGAGAAGTGTTCATATTAGGTGTCAAAAACGGAAACGAGCTATGATAAGTATGAGAAAATGCTGCGGAGAATCCAGTTGAACGGGAAAACATCACAACCATCATAATGTATTTATGGGCATCTTTAAGAGAATGATACTGAGTTTTAATGAACGAAAAACATTATCCATTGTTTTAAAAAATGCAATTAAACGACAATTTCGCAATCTTTGCATTTGATAAGCAACATCCTTGTGCGACCTAATACACTGTATTATGAACAGTGGAAAAACAAACTACATTCATGTCTTTCGCGGTCAATATTAAATCTAAAGTTAGGAACATTTTGCAGGATTTCGTACAACTAATAACCTTGAAAATAGTGTTGAGATTTGCAGTTAGGACTCCGATGCCGCAGAGTGTTGAGAAGGCGCCGATGGTGAGGGTGATGATAATTGGTTTGTAGATGTGGGCCTTTTTAAGGTCAGCCAGCTTTAATTTGGCCTTTTTGGCCTCCTTTTGGGACTCTTGTATGGCCCTAATTTCTTGATCGATGCAATAATCAGCACCTAAGGCAGTGAAATTTTGTAAAAATTTTCTTTTATTCTGTGAGAAATATTCATCCAATTACAATCTCTTTCCTGTTTTCTGACGAATAACACCAACAGAGTTTGTTACTGTTCGTTTCAGGGATCACGTTTTGATTAAAGTGAAATTCCTATTGTTGTGTAACGTTCAGTTGAACTCTACTGGGCAGATTCTTTTGCATATTTTAGCACTTCATTTGATCGCAAAATCCACTAAATGATAGCAATTGATTTGGAGAGTGGGATATCATTGTCTAACAGGTGCTCAGTGCCCTATAGTGAATGGATCAGCCGCCAGAAAATAATTACAACTAGTGAAATTGTAATTCTTTACATGAATGTTCATGTTTGTTATACGGGATTGTCACTACTTAGGTTTCTTCTTTACTCGTGCTTCTTTACTCGTCTCTATAACTACCCGATACGATCAACCGGCTGACGGAGGCGGGCTAAGAGACAACTTTGTTTCTGTCTTTGAACAAATGCCTACTTTTTTATTTTTACAACACTTCTCTTTAACTTCACTTCTTGTCGTTTGTTTGTCTGTCTGTCTGTCTGCTACCTGTCCAAGCGATCTGAAATTTTGCACACTTGCGTAAAGTTGGAGACAATGCATGAATCAATTGAGAGAATAAATAATTTTATAAATTAAAAATTTTTTTTCGTTATTAAAAAAATGTAAAAATAATTTCGGCTGCTACAAATCTTGTAATCCATATATGACACACTTTGACCTGTCCAATCGATCTGAATTTTTGCACAATTGCACAAAGTCAGAGACAATGCTTAAATCAGTTGACAGAATAAATAATTTTGATAATTTACAAAATTTTGACATCTTAAAAAAATTGTGAAAAATAATTTTTTTTAATATTTGAAAATAAAATTAGAAATTCATTTTACATGTGTAACATCCAAGATACTGGATTGTTCAGAAGTATTGTCTTTAAAAAGTAATTTTTAAACGCATCTTATTTAAATTACCTTGACTTTGAAGTTCCTAAGTTTAATGACGGAAGTGGGGAGAGATTTTGCTCAATAACTCATCCTCTCAGAAGAAATGAATTTTATCTCTCATGTGCTTTATATCGCTTATGAACTATGGACTTGACAAAAAAGTAACAAATTTACAACAGGACCTCTGAAATGCTGCAGAGCCGCTCTAGCTTCAGTCTCTCTGCCCTTCAAGAGAAGGTAAGCCGGCGACTCCTTGCAGCAGTAGATGAGTACGGCGTACAGCAGAGTCGGGCAGGTGCAGATCAGCGCCAAACGCTGCCACGTCGTGAACGCCCCCACCAAAATGCTCAGCAAGATACCCATGGCCAGGGCGAGTTCGTAGAAACTTCCTGAGCATCGAACAAGGTGGCTGGTTGGGTGGTTGAGTTCGCAAAGACGGGAGCAGAGAGTTGTGCGTTCGAGTCTCAAATAAATTGTGAAAATTCTGGTCAATAACAGTCGGCGTTGTGATCTGGTGGTCATGAACAGTAAGATTGTAGCATCAAGTTTCGAGTTAGAGAGAGTTTTGGGTTCGATCAAAGAGTGGTGGATTCGAGCCTTACTGTGAAAATAAAAAATTCTGGTCGATTGGGACGGGGTGATCAGAATTCTAATAAATGTAGGATTGTATCAGTGAGTTGTAGGTTAGAACCTCTGCTAAACTTGCGACCCGATTTTTCTAAGCTGTGTTATAGCAGCATGTCATAGTTTTTCACGCCATCCCAACAATATGTTTCGCTTTTTATTTTCTTTACCCAGAGAAATAAGTGAACCTTTGTCCGAACAGTGATGTATTTTTTACCCTTGCTCAGGTCATCCCTAGCCAGTTAGGCCCGGCTAATGGATTTATCAGTGTTATATATCCGCTCTCAGCTCTTGCTGTGGTAAGATAGCGCATCACCCTTTGTCCACAAGACCCCTTATTTTTCGGAGCAAGCAGACACGACAGAAGTTAACAGGGTGGAATTATATTATACTTTGACAAAAGGAGATTCTATAACTTACCTGATTTAAATACATTCTTATTATGGGTCTAATCCTGATTTAAATGCCAAAGGAAAGCACTAAATCAATTTTCACGTAGTACAATCAAGGTGTAACGCGTATAAGTTTCTAACATACTGTAATTTGCCAGAGGGTGTTGTCAGAGAAAATTCGTTGCATCCATTTAGTTTCCCGTTGGGAAAAACATATTGCATTCACATTCATTTATTTGCGTATATATACAACGTCCACACTACATTGACAATAAAAACATGAACAAACTTCATCGTATTTTATCAACTTAAAAAATTCCTAAATAACAGTCCAATAAAATGCCTAATAGTTGTGAAAATCCATTCAGATTTAACAGCTAAACCAAAATACTAAATTCCAAGGTGCATACCGACGTTTCTGAACCCTTATCAAAGAATACTACACTGCAGAAATATACAAAAACATTATTAATTAAAAAAGTTCCACCTACCAAGCCTTCCTCTGATGTCTCTGGAAGCAATTTCACCAATGTAGGCGCAGCCAGCCGCTGAGCTCAAGCCGATAAACAATCCTGTCATTCCCCTGCCCAGCGCCAGCATGGGTACGTTGGTCCCTAGACCTGGAAAATAAGACAATATCAGCGGCGAAATTTAGAAGTTGGTTCCAATAAGCTGGAGGAGCTAGTAGTGGTTAGTCTTTGAGTTAATTAGTGAAATCATAAATCAGTTTGTATTTTATAATTACAAGAGTTTCAAGCAGAAATAAAAAATAGTATTTTTAAATATTTTAAGTGAAATTTATAGTGACCTGTCAAGAGCCAGCCCACCAGGGACGGCACTGCGGAAGCCAGCAACGCCCCTCTCCGTCCCGCGGCGTCCATGAGGGTGCCGCCCCCCAGTCCCCCTACCAGCGCCCCCATGGCGTATGCTGACATGAACCACGACAGCTCCTCGCTGTCCATCACCACGACAGCCCGTGCTAGCGCTTGCTGGTTGTCCATCACCATGGGGGACCGTGCTGATGTTGGCTGGCTGTCCATCACCATGGGTGACCGTGCTGATGTTGGCTGGCTGTCCATCACCATGAGGGACCATGCTAACTTTTGCGTAATGATGTCAACATCAGGAATGATTGTTGTTACGTTGCTATCAGTGTCGTTACAAGTCGTAAAGTAATGGTAAGTGCTGGTGTCATCATGGTTGCCACTGCCGGATGTGTCGATGGTGTCCGCGGTAAGATTTAATGTCGAGTTTTGAAGACTAAACGTTGTTCGATTATCAGTAAACTTGGCGAATTCCTGGGCAGCTCGTAGCTGAAAAGAAGCAGGAGCGTTGAAACCAATCACAGCGCCAAACGCAATCGCACTCACCGACACTGCGAGCGAACAGAAAATATATGTTACCGATAGTGATCAATCCCTTCACAACTTCTTTAATTATATTTTATAACTCTCCAATGATGCCGACTTAATTAAAAAGATTGACCCTACATCCTAACTAAATTTGGATGCTAATCCGACTCTGCAATAGGTGCCGCCGAAGCTGGAGACAGCACAAAAATCAGCTGCTCAATATTTACTGGCTGGGCAGAAGCACAATAAGAACAACAGTTAATTAAGCAACTTGAAATCTCGGTATGACTCTGCTCGGCCAGCCCTACTCATACTCTCGGGCGACCATAAAGTCGGAAATGACATTTTGACCAGAAGCTGATTTCGATCGGGTGGCCAAGCAGACCCAGAATAACTCAAGTTGAGTGAAGCGATTCCTAAGCAGCTGCCTATAGGCGCCACCTGATTTATGTTAGGGTAGTTACGAAATTGATATTGTTAGGGTTGGTTACAAAATTCAAGTCAAATCAAAATGAAACTAGTCAACACACTCGATTCAATGACGGCCATCTAAGTGAGGCTGGCGATGCAGCCAACACATTTTCATGGAAGCCGAGTTTTTCATTACGAAAGAAGTGTCTTCAGAATTGAATTATACATTTAATAGAATTATAGTTGAAATTTTTTGGTAAATATTCACCGAAGACATACAGATTCACGCACCTAATGCTTAATTACGTCATGTCTTTTTGAGACTTGACTTCAGCATAGCCAACGTGGGAGGGTTTGAATTCATATTTAGAATTTTCCAGTGAACGTTTTTGTACATGAGTAGTTGAACATATATATCATTTTTATGAGCAGTCAGGAACAATGTTATCGATAAAAAGCGGAAAAACTGATTTTAATAACTTATACGCAGGAAACGAATTAGAATATGAATGGAGAGTCGAATGGTGAGTTGAAATACGGCGAGTCGCGGTTGAGCTGTCATTAGGCGGATGTGCGTGTTGCGCGGGCTCAAAACTAGCCTTTGCACTATGCCGGCTTAGCTCTGTTCGTGCATTTTGGGCTGAAGTCTTTCAGTAAAAAGACTTTAATGAAGTCAGTGATAGAAAATGTGAATAAAGGGTGGAAGTGAATATAAAGTGTTTCCCTGTTTTTTTCCTGAGAAGAAACGCGGGTAAGCTTGTGAGAGGGCAATGCTGTACGGTTGGCTTTCGGTTGGGCCTGAATTTCTTGAGCAGGCTCTGTCAATTTTATTCTGCCCCGCCGTCCACCTTTACCATATCCCTTCTCCTCGCTACCCGCCTGTCACGTCGGGCCCTTAATTTCCCTAACCCACACCTGTCTTTCCCTCGCCAGCTACAGCTGTTACCTCAGCTGTCCCGACAGTGTCGAAATTTTCGAGGGAACTTTACTATATTCCGTCCTTTTCTCCGTTCAAGAGCTGAACTCCGTGCATTGTATAATGGCTGGACAGAAAATAAAAAAAAATAATCGAGAAGCCCTATACGGCCTCTGGGAAAAAAAAAACTGAAACCAAATCAACCCAGCTAGAGATGGAAGTTTGCAAGTACTGCAAAGAGATCTCTCTGAGCGACGTTCAGACGATCACCTGTGAACGTTGCGAAGATTTCATTTGTATTAGCTGTTCGAAATTGATCTCTTAGGAGTATTCATTTCTCCAGAAAACTAAATTACTTCTGCCCTGACTGTGAAAAACCAACTCTTGGTGCTCGAAAAAGCGAGAAGTCGGTGGAACTGGAAGAGCACGGCAATGAGTCAAAATCGTTGAATGATGTAGTAAACTCCTTAAGTGAGATGGTGCGCTCGCTGAGTGAAAAATTGAGCTCGCTATGCAATGAGCTGACTGATGTGAAAGCTCAGCTGAAAAATACAGAAAAAATGGAAGTAAAGAACAAGACAGCTGATTACTCTGAAGTCGCTAGCGAAAGCTCCCGTGAATTACTTGACAGAGAAGTTAGGACGTCCAACCTTGTGTGGTTTGGTATTCCCGAAAGTACCGCATCTGATACGAAGGCTGACACTGCAGGCTGCATTTGTTGCAGACAGTTGCAGAAAGGCACACAGCACACTGGTTGATATTACATCGTGCAAGAGGCTAGGCTCGAAGGATTCTGCTGCCAACACCTGTAGTTCTCTGTTTGCGACTGTAAAGGAGCTTGCTCAGGTTTGGAGTGCTGAATGCAACGAGAGAGCTTGGGGAATCTGCTGAGCACAAGTCCATTTCTGTAAAGAAAGAGTCCACCCCTTTAGCGAGGGCAGATTTTCACAAGAAATGACAGGAGAGAATCAGGCGGAAAGGCATGAAAAATTAGGTCAATCACTTCCAAGCTGTCAAGACAACACCGGCCGCTCACGGTAAGTCAGAGGAGCTGGAGAACAAGTAACTAATAGGAATGATGTTCGAAGATCAAGGCCTTTAAATAATGTAGGAAATAACCGCACACGTCGAAGTGAAAGTTCCCAAAACGTTTAAAAATGTTTTTATACGAACTCAGATTCTGTTTTGAACAAAAATGTGAACTGATAACTGTGATCGCAAACGAGTGTATAACATTATATGTATTACAGAAACACTCCCTAAAAATCACAGGGGAAATTGTAACTGTTGAATTTCAGTTGCCTGGTTTTGATTATTTCCATAACATAAATGGAGATCAATGCAGTAGAGGTGTTGCTCTGTGGGTTAGAACCTTTTATGGGGCCCAGCAAGTTAAGTTATCTGCAGAGCATCAATCAACCTTGAATGAAGGAACTTAGCCGACCGATTAGAAAGAAGCTCAAGTAACAACATTGTTCAAGAAAGGTGGCAAAAGAAGCCCCGCGGTAACTAATGCCCTGTGAGCTTGACAAGTGTTGTTTGTAAGGTAATGGAATGTGTTATGAGAGATAGGATTATCGATCACTTGACTGTTCACCATCTTTTATCAGACTGTCAACGCATGGCTTTATTGCCAGTATATCCTGCACCACTAACCTTTGCCTACGCAGAACGATTCGACTCGCCTGTTGGACGAAAGGGAGCCAATGGATACAGTGTACCTCGATTTTGCCAAAGCATTTGATAGTATCCCGCATGAACGACTGTTACGTAAAGTGAAGTCTTTGGGAGTAGGGGAAAACGTACTACAATTTATCAGAGATTGTAAAGTACTTAGACGACAACGTGTCCGTATTAGAGGAACCGTTTCAGTCTGCGCATCAGTAAGTGCACAGTGCATGGCGTGCCACAAGAAAGCGTTCTTGGTCTTATTTTGTTCGTTGGTTTTATAAACGATCTGCCAGAAGTAGTGTCAAACGTGTGCTCCATGTATGCCGACGACACAAAAGTTTAGTTGAAAGATTTGTTTACTGGGCTGACACGTGGCAGCTGCGTTTTAATGCTGACAAGTATAAAGTTTTTCACCTCGGGAAGAAGAATGAGTGAACAGTAAGATTAAAGTATGAGAAGACATGGCTGCAACGAGAGAGTAATGATTTAAAAGTCTAGTGTGAAAAAGATTTCGGATTTTATGTCGACAAGGAGCTGAAATTTTCAAAGGTTGTTGAAACGCAAGCTAATAAATCCAACAAACTTCTTGGACTAATCAGAGGCTCATATAAGTTCCTAGATCCTTGGACTAATCAGAGGCTCATATAAGTTCCTAGCGGTCAAGCAGTTGTTTGTTTCTGTCGTGCGCTCGAACCTAGAGTTTGGAAACGCCGTGTGGTCACCGAGATTTGAAAAGTACAGAAATTTAATAGAGAATGTCCAAAGACGTGCAACAAGGATAATTCCAGGCTTGGAGGGTAAGTCCTGTAAAGAAAGGTTGAAGAGAATGAAGCTTCCAAGCCTCTAGCTGTTTTCGACGTCTGCGCGATGACCTCTTTGAAGTATACAAGTATACTCATGGTCTATACAAGGTCCCAAAGGAATTACTAGAATTTGAAACGAGAACCAACACCAGGGGCCACGGCTATAAGCTAAAAAAACTGCGCTGCAACTTCTCCTCGCGACAACATTTCTTCTCGCTTCGAATCACCGACATGTGGAACAGCCTCCCCGATGACGTCGTTGGCGCTCCAAGTATGAACGCGTTCAAGAACAGACTAGATAAAGCTATGGAAAAATAAATGTTCAGATTTTAAATGCCTAGCACCATATCGAACCCAGTTGAAGTCTAGTAGATATTTCAAACTATCGTCAGTCTTGAAAAGATCCGGTCAAAGTACTTTTAACTTTCAGATTTTTTGTGAACAAGTCACGTAAAGTACAAGAATTGGCGACAGGCCCCATCAGGCCTACTGTTCAGCGCTGACATTACTACGTTACGTTATGCTAATTAATAGGAAGTATTGGGTTATTGAAATATTTATACATCATGCTTAATTTTAATTAAGATTTCATTCAGGATTGTGAATGAAAATCCATAGAAGAAAAGACTAAAGAAAATCACAATTCTATCTAAAATATAATTATCGTCAAGTAACCAAATTTTTAATTTATTACCGGATAGAGCAGTTAGGTACTGCGTCAACTGCGCTGGTCTAACTTGTTGCATTTCGCTGTCAGCCATACTGCGGAGACGACGCTCAAAGCCCCTTAAAGTTGAAAAGCACACACTTGGCGGGACTTAATTCTCACTCTTCTACAACTTCGGCAGCACATGCAATTTACAAGACTGAATTCTCACAAAACTTTTAGAAGTTCGGCAGCACATGCAATTCACATGACTGGATTCTCTCAAAACTCATTAAAGATCAAAAAACACACAATTCATCAGACTGTATTCGCTCAAAACTTCTCAGAGCTTACAGCACACACAATTTTTTCGTGATATAAATTCATTTTCTACATAAAGATCGGAACTTTTTTATGATCCCAAACTTTTATAACGATTCATGTAATTGGAAGATTCTCATTTATATTGTACGCTTCTCTGATGAAATAGTCGCTTAACTGAGATATTATTTTAGTAGTCAAGTTAATTTCGGGTTTAGTTTATTTTACCGGCGATTGTCTTGATATCAGTAGCTGAAACATAACAATAAATCATAGGAGCGCTGATTTGTACATGAATTTTACATGACAATGTCTTCGTGATAAAGCTCCGTGAATCCAACCTCGAAGCCTACTTACTAAATTATTTCTTTTTATGCTACGATATTCATTATACAGGGTGTTTCAGAATTAAGTAACCCTTTTAATTTGTTAATAAAAAATAAACTAAGAACGTTATGAAGTTGAAACTTGTTTTATTTAAAAGAAGAACATTTTTATGGTAATATTGTATCCTAGTTTTTAAATATAATATCTTTATTTTAAATAAAACAAGTTTCAACTTCATAACGTTCTTAGTTTTTTATTTATTAACAAATTAAAAGGGTTACTTAATTCTGAAACACCCTGTATTATTGCAAAATTCTACTCGTATGAGGTGAGTTATATATTTTCTGATTTACCATCAATTAATTTCAATGCAACTCTTGTCACTCGCATATAAAGCCGACAATGAACACCGTACGTGTTGGACGTGCTTTGCAGTAAAGCTTCAACCCAAACACCAAAACAAACGTGGCCACGCATCACTGATACTTTGGGGATCTAAAGCAATTCATTCAGCTCACCATTACCAGACTTACCTAAGGTACTTAAGGGCATTTATTTATGTCCTATATACAGGAAAACAATGGTTATATTTATATACACGAAAAATACATACGAAAGCGTTTTCTTGACGACGATGAAGACGAATCGAAAGCGCTTGTTTGTGTGTGTCTGCCGACTAACTCTCGCTAAAAAGGCTTCCAGGTACGAATAACATTGAAAACGATTAATGCATCCGTACACTAATGGTTAAAGCTGAATGGTTCCAATAGTATTGTCCACGTTCTTCCTGAATTTTGCCGCGGTCTCTCTAAGGACCGACACCATCGTTTTTTTTTCAATAATTACAATGAGTGAAATGAATGACTCACTAAATCTTTGAATGACTTGCTAAATGCCTGATTAACGTATTCACCGCGAACGTTGGACGTGAAATTTCAACCTTTGGGTGCGTCTTTTTGGTCACGAAGAGCTTTGCTCTGAGTGTATAATATTTAGGTACTATAACTATCATTCATTATAACCATCATTGCAACAACAATCACCATGAGCGCTCAGAGAAATAAGTTAGACATTGTCCAAATAGCGACGCACTCTTCCCCTTTGCATGGGTCATCCTGATGAACAGCGATCGTCCAGCGCATTAGTACTTTGTCTGCTCACTGCTCACGCCGTGGGTGAGGAAGTGTGTCATTATTTGAACAATATGACACTTCAATTTTTCTGAGTAAGCAGATAGCCGCCGCCAGAACTGCTATGCACGCAAAACGGATGCGGTAAAAATGGGGAGGTTTTGCTGTTGTTATGAATTTCTAAAAATCTTTAGCATTAAAATCTATTTCGGTATATGTGTATGCAGAACTGTAATTTTAGTTTGATTAATTTAACTATTAGTTTTATTATACAGGCATATTCATTTCTTGCTCAATTTTTCTGACGATATAACACTTGTAATTGAAAAATGTCTCGACATCATAGATTTTCAAAACATCAAACTGATGTGTGTTTCATTTGCATTTTGACATATATTTTTTTTCTCCTGGAAATATAGTTTCCCGGAAACTATTTCCTTCGTTTAAAATTATGCGCGATTCATGATATAAAGACACTATGGCATTCTGTAGAAAAATGTAAGTAGAGCAATTCAGCCGGGTAACGAAATCACTCAAATTGTAATACTGTCATAAATAAAATTGAATCACAATAAGACTTACGATATCTGCGTATTTTAAAAAATGTTTTAATAAAAATAATGTCTATGAGAAGTTCAAGTGGTTGATTTAATTATTTATTTATCATGAAAATTTATACGCTCAGATTTTTGAATACTTGTTTCCCATTCAACCCGCTGTCCCATTCAACCCGCTTTTATACCTCTTCTGTTTATGGACGTTGGTGATGAACCGATCCAGAAAATTACGATTTTTGACTGAACCAGTAATTCCTGCAACCCGAGCAGTAGAGCACAGCACAGAACACCGCCTGACCGCATCACCGCAGCCCACAGCACCACATTACATCACCACAGCACATCGCAGCACCACATCACAGCACCACAGCACATCGCTGCACCACATCACAGCACCACAGCACACCACAACCTGCGCTGAAGCTCTAGCAGCAACTGAGGATGAAGAACTGGCATTGTGCGAGGCTGCTTTACCCTGAGCTTTATTGAAGACGAATAAATTTCTATCATCTCTTTCTCAGTCTTTGATTTCCCTTGATTTAGTATCCCATTTCCCTTCATATTATCGAGAATATTTGGCCAAAATTTTTGCAGAAAATTTGAACAAATATTGGTCCGAATTCCGGGACGAAATTTGGGAAAATTTTTTGAAAGTTTTGAGCTGAAATTTTGTAATGGCGTATGAAGCCAAAATTCTGAAACCTGATGGGATTTAAAAAAGACTGCGTTAAGAACTAAAAATTTTTTTTTGTTTTTAGAACAGAAAAGGTACAGATCCGCTGCGTTCAACTTGCGCCACAAGTTGAGTGTTCAGCCACAAGTGTTCGCTGCACATGCCGTTGGCCAGACGGAGTTCCCTGTTCTGATTTTATTTGTTCCTTCGTCGTGGCGATATTTGCATAATAATTCATTAGTGCTCTGTTGTTTCCATAATTTTCTGGTTTTTTAATAATTATTTCATTGTAATATTATCATGGCAGACTAGCCTTCAGAGGTAAAATAATTGTCAACAATAAGGAAGCAGTTCATTGGAAATAACGGTTTCAGCTTTGATTTCCATGACGAATTCCTATCTTTAATTTTTACTCTCTTAATTTTGCACTTATTTTCAGGAACTCCTGGGACCTGACGAGAGAACAGTTCGGGTGATGGAACAGTGCTGGTGGTGGAACAGTTCCGGTGATGGAACAGTTCTGGTGATGGAACAGTTCTGGTGATGGAACAGTTCTGGTGATGGAACAGTTCCGGTGATGGAAACAGTTCTGGTGATGGAACAGTTCTGGTGATGGAACGGTGATGGTGATGCAACAGTTCTGGTGATGGAACGGATGGAATGAAAGATGCTTGCCGACGAGCTTTAAGTGTCAAAAGAAACAGGAGCAAAATATATTGATGGAGGCAGGGAAGTGCGCGTAAAATCACACACTGGGTCATAATTTTTAAGCAGTGGAACAAAATTCAGGACCTCATTGTGATATTTATGAGGAAAAACTTCGCTGGTTGACAAGACCAGAACTTGATAATTTACGAGTATAGGGATTTACAGGAACTCGATCGTCCCGTGTTGATCGAGATTATGATCACCCGGGACATTCAACATGTAAGGTGATTTTAATGTGTTAAAAAATATTAAGAAAATAATTTCAGGGTATTCCTAATGGGACGTTCAATTGAACGTGATTGCACAACACAATCAAGCCTGGCACCTCGGTCAGGTCGAGCGTACGAACGTCCTGACCTCCGCGGCAGACGCTTGTCTCACCTCGCGCTCTGATGGCTGCAGCCGTTGAGCGCAAACTGGTGCCCAATTGTGGCAGACAAACATCCGACTTGCGCTCATAATAACATCAGTGAAATGGAAAATATTACCAACAATGGGATCTTTCTGTCATATATTGGATGCTTTATGGCCATGTTAGACTTATTTGGTGAGCAGAAGTCATTTACCTGGCAAGCATTTTCTTGATTTGTTCAAATGATTGAAGATTTAGAGAAACTTGTTATCACTTTCTTCATTGAATAACTGACAGTCCAAGCTTTCTATAACTACGTAAATTTTTTCCCACGGAAGTACTTTCAACCTATGATGTAATTCTGGCACTATAACAAATATGTTCAATTATTATTTCTCTAGTTTGTCCAAAATAAATAATTTAATGGTCCATTAAATGCATTTAGATGCTTCAGCAAGCTAAATATGCCAGGCCGCAATAACTTTGTCATTGTACTCTCCTCAAATACTACATGGAGTTAATTTATAATTAATTACTATAATTAGGGACTAAAAGGACACTGAAAGCTTGGGAATTGAGAATTTAATTCAAAGGAGCGAAAATATCATAATTAAACCTATACAACTTCTTCGAGAATCGCAGTTATTCGACTTATAATTACTAGCTATGGAAATGTTGTTATTAAAAACTGTATAAATTTGAATAATTCGCTCCAAAGTGGGTACAATTAAAAAGTTATATACCTAGATGCCAAATAAAACACCATCATCAATACGATAATCCTATGAATTGCGGTAAATTTCAAATCATGGCACGAGAAAATAAAAGGAAACCGTAACTCATTAGAGCGCTTCTGATAGTGTATATGCAAAATAGGATTCAGAATCAGCCAAATTAGATTATATGCCTTGCCGGCATTTCATCCAAGAAAATTATTCTGTAATTGTTTGTAATATCAATCGCAACTGATCCTAAAGATAATTCCAGTGGATATTGTTTCTCGAGTCTGGCGGTGTGCAGGGCTTGATGCTGCCGCTCCTGTCGTGAACGTTGATACCAATAAAGTTGGGTGCTTCCGTCACGTCTGAACTTTGGGTGCTTGTCGTTGTAATTCTTTCAATAGGTTCTCAACGTCAGCCACATTTACATAGGAGTACAGATAACGCTCTCTCAATTCCATTTTATTAAAGTAAAAAAAACATTCAATTTGCATTCATGTTCATGGATCAGAATGATGCTCTGAAGAGGAAGTTTTCAGAGGAGAACGGGAGCTTAGCGTCAACAAACAAAGACATGAAATGCCAAAAGTTCATGATAAACTCCAGCCCACATTCCTACTCACTAACACATGATTCCAGTCACAAAAGAATGCTAAAACTACAACGCATTGGTAACATAAAGTTTCATCTTTCTATAGTTTTTCTTATGAATAGACTGACACACTTAACCATGCGCTGTACATGATCCAACCGTACAGGATTTAGAGAGGAATGTCTTAAACGCATGGTTGTCGACATCGCTTATTTTTATTTAATTTTGAGAAAATAAATTGCATCTAAAGGTAGATAATAAAACAGGGATCCCAAATTTAATTTTACGGGTGAAAATTACTAGTATCTTCACATAGACTGCCGTAGCTGAAACCAAAACTACTATCAAACGTGCAATCAAAATCCTAGTCCCTCTCCACATTTATCTGAAGCAGCAATATAATCAGTCATTCATGCCGATATCAAAACATTCCTAACCATTTAACTTCAACAGGTATCACAAATTTCTACAGTTTATTCATTAGATTTCGTCACTCTCAAGTGACATGTTGGTCTGCGACTGCCCCGTGGTAAGCTTGAAGAGCTTATATAGACTTACTACGATGACGTCACGGAAGGTACATCATATCATGCTATATATTCTCTTAAATCTGCTCATGCTAATTCTTCTCTTTCATCAGATAATGCTAAATTTTTTCATATATTTTCTTTTTCAAAAATTCGAAATTACAATTATTTAATGTGAATAATGGATTGCACACTAAGAAAAACGTAGGACTATCTTTCAAAAGCAGGACTATGGAGGATCATAATAAAATCTTCTATCATAACAAAGATTTTTACCAAAGACATTTTTATTATGGAGACATAGGAGACCTTGTTTATTTGAATGAATATCCTGACGCAGGGCGTGTTGAGGGCCCTCTCATAGTCAACTTTCTGATAGCTGACTCGAAGTTAATTTGGCTCGAATAATCCACGAAAAAACGGCTGCAGTCTGGCACGACCTTGGTTGATGTGTCTGGCCATTATCGCCTGGTGGATAAAAAAAATTATTGTGAGGCTGGAAGGAAATTTTACATAATTTTTCGGGGAAGAATGTCCTAAAGGATATATTTACGTTATTCTGCGCAAGTTATGCGGAAGTCTGCCGTATGGTTGGAGGAGCTGTGGATCGAAAAGGCTTGATCCTTTCTCCAAATAAGTGTTCATGACAAATCACTAGTCTCACATTCGGCATCCTAAAGGCCACCGCCAAAAAATATTCACGACTTATGCTAAGTGCTTGTATAGTTGCTATTGACATTGTGCGCCTTATGCTTCATTATCTTATTACCTCAACCCTCCAGTGGTGGAGTGTAGTAATATGAAGAAATTCAAATTTCCGAGGCTAGCGAAAGAAAATATGACGAATCTAACAAAAAATTACTCGCGATCATTTTCTGAATTTTGACTACTGAGGAGCAATTCGAAATGACAAAAATTTGTAAAAAATGTTCATTTGGCTGAAAATAATTGGCATTTTGTAAAATTATAAACAAAGTGAAAATGTAATCTATCTGACTTGAACAAATTCCAAAATCAACAAGTTATTTATAGCAATTTATGAGCTATTTAAAAATTGTTTAAAAAGGACACAACTGTCATTCAATTCGTGAGACTGGCAAGCAGGGATGATATCCATGACATTTTAAGAATTATCAAACAATAATTAACGATCATCACGTGTTGTTTAATAAACGAGCTTGAATAGATGACGCGTGTGAAAAGACTAAGTGCATTCCTGCGATCATTAAGCATATAAGCTCCATATATTAAGCTTTTCCTGTTCCATTATACCACGTAAAACCTTACAAAATTCGAATTTTAAAATATTAATTATCTCGAAAGTTGCCCTATTGCACTCACCTCGCAATTTTTGCTGGCAGCATCCAACTCCGCTTTGAATACGGGTAGCTTGGTAATTTCTCCTGGCGTCAATTTTTGATGGCTGAGAATTTCCAGGAACTTGCGTCTCTTGTTTTCATCCATATTGGTGACTGACAACTCGTCCCAGGACTCGAGGTCTTGTTCTATAGTCCTCTTCTGGGCCTGCAGTGAATCCTTCAATCTCCCTATATCAGTATTTAGGTTCATGATTCGATCGACCCATGTCAATAAGTCGTTAACTGGCCCCAGTTTCTGGCAAATCTTAGTCCGTACCGCGGCTCGGGCGTCTTCAGCTTCATCTCCCCGAAGCAGGTCGTCAACCAACTCGATTGAGTGTTTAGCGTGTACCAATTTGAAGCACCTGAAGCACACGAGTTCCATGCAATCAACGCAGACGTAATCCTGTGCCTTTTGGTGCAGGGGGCACGGCGCCCCAGGCTGGGAGCTCGGGGCCCGTTTAGGTTTATCCTCAGAGGGGATCAAAGCGTAATTAACTAACATGTCGCCGAGAGATTGCTTTATTTTCTTCTTGCATTTAGGGCAGCTTGACAAATATGGTAAGTCTGAAATGCATGAGAAGCAAAACGTGTGACCGCAAGCCACGCACAGCGGTTTATGGTTGTCCGAGTCGTATTCTTCGTAACATACTTCACACTCCAACTTGACGGAAGCCACGTCGCGGTGTTCCAATTTTCGTTTGTTATCCATTCAACCTAAGTCAACTCTACGCTTCTAGCACTTAAAGCACTCTAGTTGGAGTTGGTGAACAATCTGGTGGAAAAGTTTGAGTATAAGCAAGATAAACCATGCCGAAAGCATAACATGTTCAGTCCCTCTTAGCACAGGTCAATAATGACTTCTACAACGTTGCAAATTAACTACTACAACATTGCTAAGTAACTACTACTACTAATAAAACGATGCAAATAAACTACTACTACTACAACGTTGCATATACTACTACTACTACGACAATGCTAAGTAACTCCTACTACTAATAAAACGTTGCAAATAAACTACTACAACTTGGCTAACTAACTACTACTACTACAACTTGGCTAAATAACTACTACTACTACTACAACGTTGCCAAGTAACTACTACTACGTTGCTAAGTAACTACTACTACTACAACAATGCTAAGTAACTACTANGCTACAACGTTGCATTAGCTGCATGACTACTACAACGTTGCATTAGCTACATCACAACCAGGCACCAGGCTTACAACACACAATAGCCCTGTATATTGCAACATATTGTAATTTGCTGTACCGTAAATTACAATTTTGTAAATAAATATTGAATTTTGAACTGATATGGAGCTTTTCAAACAAATTTGTCTGCTATTTGCCATCAGCTGGCAACATTGGCCAACGTCTGTCGTCAAGGCTGAGTTATCAGGGAGCCGTGCAGCCATTGTTCAAGTTTCTTCAAACCGCTTGTCAAACAGTTGAATCTATGACGTTTCAATCACATCACAATTTGTTATATATAAGTAGTACTGTTATATTGCGATAACGTTGATTTCTTCGCAAACTCACAGGTAGTAACAGTTGCTCCTCGTCCGCACACTCACATACAAGCCCACTCACCAGGAGCGCGCGGGCTACACTGAACCTGAAGTGACAGAACAGCTGACTGAAGTATCTGGCCTGGAGTTGCCAGGTGTCGACATTGGAAAACGGCCAAATTAGCCAACACAAAAAGCGCAAAAATGCCCATTGTTTAATATTTAATAGAAAACTAATACCTTGAGGTGCAACAATAAACGTTCCATGTATCAGAAAAATGTTTAAATCGTTGAATAAGGCAGAAAAACAGCACATCTGGCAACCCTGCTCCGTAGTCTGGAAGGCGCAGCAGCGCTTGCATCCACCGACGCGTACCACAGAAACTCGTTTGTTGTCATGCAAATATTGAACAATGCTGAGTCAATATAACTAATGATAATACCTACATTTATATAAGAATTATCGTCATATTTTTTATTGAGAATTATCGTAATATGAAGCACGGAATAAATGTACGATGCAATGTATAATGCTTCAGTGAGTAAATTACAGCTCAAATAAAGGCGGTAGAGAGGCCAAGAAATGTGCCCGAAATACTGAACATATTTTGATGAACAGTCAAGCAGCGGTGAACAGTCAAGCAGCGGTGAACAGTCAAGCAGCGGTGAACAGTCAAGCAGCGGTGAACAGTCAAGCAGCGGTGAACAGTCGAGCAACGCGTAGGAGAGTTCGGGGTAATAGCGTTACATAAACATACAGAGAATGATGATAAGCGAGTTTGAAGCTTTAATAAGTTTAATTACGCCATTCACATGGAATGACAGTGCGAGATATAAATTCGAGTTATACATTTAAGCATAAATGATAATAGATATATTATCATACATCCATTATATTATTCAGAACCTTTGAATGATCATAGATGTATTGTAATCTTACTAGCATTTTCTATTCGTAATGCAGGATGGCAGTACAAACCGCTCATATTAACAACTATCAATTAATCATTCATCAATAACGTGTAATTCAGTCTGTCCTGAAAATAGTTTTCTATGAGCGAATAGAAAATCAAATAATTTTCTGAACGGAACAGAAAACGACGACGGGGCAAACAATATTTAGCCGGCGTCACGTTCGTTTGAATATTGTGTACTGTATAGCAAGTACACAATATTGTGTACTGTATAGCAAGTATACAATATTGTGTACTGTATAGCAAGAAAGTTGAACAATAAATTTGTTCTAAGAACTTTGAGCAATAATTTTATTTCAATAACTTTGACCCAGAACAATGTTGTAAGATCTTTAAACAATAATTTGGTTCCAAGAAATTTGAACAAGAAATTTATTCTTCATTGGTGTTGGTGATGAGGTGGTTATCGAATTAGGATTATTGAATTGTTTACAGTTACTCCCCTCCAGGATTTGGAAAATAGGGTGTACGAGTTGAAGGTTTTTGGATGGTTTACTGTTAATGGATATATGTCGAAGGCCTGCGAACAAGGTTTGAGCATTGGAACACGACATGGGTTAAATGTTCATCATATCAGTATACAATCGAGGCAGAATTAGCGTTGAAGTCAGAGTCATAATGATCTTCATAAATTTAAATTCTGCATTTGTAAATTCAACTTCACCTACTTTCAATTCAAGATAAATTTAAATTTAACTTATATTAAGTCTGACCAACTCATCTTTACATTTTATCAACAGTAATTTAGAGGATTAACTTATTTATTCATCACAATACATCCTATCAATATTAATTACTCAATACTGCCCTGCCATCATAGTATCTTCGAGATATAGGAACATTAATTTGCTGCACTGTTCAATTTCTATCCTATGAATTTACAATTATATTGTTAATCAAATAATGTACATTAACATCCAACCTAGTCCTTTTTGATCATTAACGTTTCAATCAGGAACCCAAAATTAATTCCATTTAACATTGCCTAAAGTTTCCTCATTAAGTTTATCTCATCTCGTTCGAACAATATTAATGAATATTATGACTCTTCAATATTAGTGAATCAAACTGAATCAAAGACCATAATATAGTAAATATATAAATAAACAACTAATAATTGAATAATCAATAATCAATCAATGATCACACAATCAAAAATCAAAATGGATCAAAATTTCAATAAACCATGAATCAACCCAGATTAATTAGTCTCCCAATTATGAATATGACACAACAATATCCTGAATTTAACATGAATGAATACACGGCAATAGCAGTAGTGTTAGAACAATGGTAATGAATCGTCATTCTCATTGACATTAACTTTACCTGGATAATTTTCAATCATCATTTTAACAATATTTTTCCCTAATCAAGATGTCGGGCCTAATTCTTTTACATTTGAACTAATTCTTACTATATATGTAGGCCTAATTCTTCTTCATTTGAACTAATTCTTACTATATATGTAGGCCTAATTCTCCTTCATTTGAACTAGGAGGCTAAACAAGATCGGATCATCGGAGGGCTCAACCAGACTGGCTCCTAGACTAGGATAGACGGGACACATTTCCTAATTAATCAATAACTCCATTTAAAAATACATGAATGCTAGAATAAACTACACAAAACAATTACCTACAACAAGGTTACACCATTTTAACAATTTACCACACTCACCCAGTGGAACAATTTAATGAATAAAACACATACGAAAGAGATCACGATCGAGCGCGTCTTGTGGGAGTCTAAAGAAGAGTGAGCGGAAATGTTGCCAAGGCGGCTTGGATTGAATTCTCATTTTGTTCTAGAACCACTCGTAAATTACAAAGTGAAATAACTGCTATTACCAAAGTTTAAAACTATTACAAAAATATCAGATCTTATATGAATCAAAACTGGCCATGATTAACTGGCTTACAATGATGATTATTTTTATTTTAGTTTATTTTGTTACGGCCATCAGCCACAGTTCACTAGCATCGTACATATTTAGGGTATTAACTATGCGAAAAAATACAGCTTTACACCTAATAATCTCAAAGGAATCATAATTATCTCTCAGATAGGAGATTATACACTAGGATATCATACTCAGCCAATACAATTCTAAGAGCTACCCTGAGAGTCAAGGGGAGTGATAGGAGTGAAGGGCTAATAAAAGATAAGGGTTAATAAAAGTTAATAGCCCAGAAGTTCGTTTCAAGTTAGGACAAACACTTCTGCGATCGTTCATGGATGTATCGCCGGGACTGAACACTCAATGTGAATTTCTTCGTCATCTATGAAGTTTCAACTTGACGCGGCAAGCATTCAAATTTCCATCTATAGTTGATATGCTAAAATGATTAATTGAACGGCTTCATATTTCTGTATCGTCATGCTGAGACATAACATTGCTCCTTCTCATCATGATTGCCTTTAAAAATCGTTATATCAGGCTTATCGACTAACTAAGCTAACCTAACCCTCTACCGCCTGACACGAGTAACCGGAGCAATATGTCACAAGCCTACTTCCCAAAAATGATAGGTTCTAGTGAGCGCAAAATGACTTGCACTGATGGTTACCGCCACGTACGACAACTTTAAATGTTCTCTGCTGCGTACAAACGTCCTCAGGTTGCTACACTCAATACTTTACGTATAATTTAGGTTGAAAGTTATGTTCCCGGAGACTGACATATACGGCGGTAGAGGGTTACGAGTAACACATTGTGATCGATGGCCAAGCACAGCGAAATTTCGAGTAGAGAATTTTGCAGCTGATAAAACCCACAGCGTTCAGTGAACCAATCGTCAAGACGACGTCTCCATTAAGAACTGATGCAATATCAGAACTGATCCATCACCAGAACTGTTCCATCACCACCAGAACTGTTCCATCACCAGAACTGTTCCAACACCAGAACTGTTCCATCACCAGAACTGTTATCACTAGAACTGTTCCATCACCAGAACTGTTCCATCACCAGAACTGTTCCGTCACCAGAACTGTTCCATCACCAGAACTGTTCCATCACCAGAACTAGTCTCTCGTCAGAGCCCAAGAGTACCTGAAAATAAGTGTAAAATTAAGACAGTACAAATCCAGGATAAAAATTCATGATGAAAATCAAAGTCTAAACAATTATTTTCAATTAACCGCTTCAATATTGTTGACAATTACTTTACCTCTGCAGGCTCGTCTCGCCTGAAAAACTGGCAATGAAATAATTATTAAAAACCCAGAAAATTATCGAAACAACAAAGCACTAATGAATTATTATGCAAATATCGCCACGACAAAGGGCCAAATAAAATTAGCTTCTTCACCTTCAAGCCGGCTACAACAACAAATAAAATTAGAACAGCGAACACCGTCTAGCCCACGGCATGTGCAGCGAACACTTGTGGCTGAACACTCAACTTGTGGCGCAAGTTGAACACATCGGATCTTAGCCTTTTCTTTTCTAAAAATATTTGAAACTTTTTAAATTCCTAATGCAATCTTATTTTGAACCCCATCGAATTTCAAAATTTGGGCTCTAATAAACTAGTACAAAATTTCAGCCAAAAACTCTTTCCAAATTTCAGCTCATAATTCGTCTCAAATTCGGCCCGATATTTGTTAAAAATGTCTGCACAAATTTTGGCCCAATATTCTCGATGCTGTGAAGGGAAATGGGAAATTAAATCAAGGGGAAATCAACGAATGGGTAAGAGATGATAGAAATTTACTCGTCTTCAATAAAGCTCAGCGTAAAGCAGCCTCGCCCAATGCCAGTTCTTCATCCTCAGTTGCTTCTGGACCTTCTACAAAGGCTGTGGTGTCTTTTGGTGATGTGGTGCTGCGTTATACTGCTGTTCTGTGATGTGGTAGTGTGGTGTGCTGTGAGGTGGTGCTGGGGTGCAGTGAGATATATTACGCTACGTTGGGCTGTGGTGTGCTGTTGTGGTCTGGGGCCATACTTTAAAAAATCGCTAAGTGAACGTAAGTACTTACGCTCTATTTTCTTGTCCATGATTGGTGGATTTTGCTTAAAAAGCCGTCAATGATTGGTTCATGAACATACGATCTCTCAACTCATTTTGAAAGTATAGGCCCTGGTGTGTTGTGTTGCTGTGCTGTGCTGCGTTGCTCGGGTTGCAGGAGTTACGCGATCAGTCAAAAGTCGCCACTTTCTGAATCGTTCGTTGCCAAGTACATTCACAGATCAGGTATTAAGGCATTTTTCTTACAGCGGGTTGAACGGAACACAAGTATTCAAAAGTTTGAGCGAATAAATTTTCATGATAAATAAATAAATAAATAAATAAATAAATAAATAAATAAATAAATAAATAAATAAATAAATAAATCAACCACTTGAACTTTTCATTGCCATTATTGTTGTAATAATTAAAAAATTCTCAAATATTATAAGTCTTATAGTGTTTCAATTTTATTTGTGGCAGTACTACAATTTGCGCGTGTCCAACACCCGACTAGATCGCTCTATTTACATTTTTCTAATGAACGAAATAGTTTCTTTATGTCATAGAATTGCACATTATTTTAAAATTTAAATGAAGGAAATAGTTTCTGGTAAATTGCAGAAAAACTAACAAGCCATAAGGCAAATGAAATACACATAAGTTCGGTGTGTATATTGATAATCTATGGTGTCAACAGTTTTTAATTACATTTGTTATCATATTGTTAGAAAAATTGAGTCAGAGATAAATATGACTGTATAATAAAACAAATAGTAACATTAATCAAACAAAAATTAGACTTTGCATACACTTGTACCAAAATAGATTTGAATGCTAAACATTTTTGAACATTCAAGCAACAGCAAAACCTCCCAGTTTTTGACCGCATCCGTTTTGCTTGCATAGCAGCTTTGGCGGCAGCAATCTGCTCTCTGAGAAAAATTGAGGAAACATATTGTTTAAATAATTTTCGACACACTTTCTCATCCACAGTATGTCGCTGTTCTCAGGATGACCCATGCTAAGGTAAAAAGTGCACCGCTGTTTGGACAATGTCTAACTTATTTCTCTGAGCGCTCCTGATGATTGTTGTTGCAATGATAGTTATAATGAATGATAGTTATAGTACCTAAATATTATACACTCAGAGCAAAGCTCTTCGTGGCCAAAAAGACGCGCCCAAAGGTTGAAATTTCCTGTCCATTTCAATTTTTTTCACACTAAAGGGCAGGGAGCTTCTGAAATGTTTACGGTGAATGCGTCATTCACTCATTCATGCATTTAGTAAGTCTTTCAGTTCACTCATTTCAATTAGTAAAAAAAATTGGTGTCGATACCAAGATAGACCGGGGCAACGTTCAGGCAGAACGTAAGGCAATAACATTGGAAATTCAGCTTCAACGATTGATTAGTCCACGGATGAATTAACCATCTTCAATGTTATTAGTACCTGAAAACCTAGTAACGGGAGTTAATCAGCAGACAAACACGTAAACACCCAGTCAGAAACCGCCGCAGTCTAGAAGCCAGCCGCGGGTGAACTTGCCTGCACCAACGCTCGCCTCCGCTCAACGCCAGGAATGTCCAGTTTTGTCCACAGCAGCGCAATATTGTGGCAGAGCTTCTCGGCCTGGAAAGGGCCTGCTGCCGCAGCCAGTCTGTCCTACCGCGAGCGACCAGGCCGGCAGGCACTGCCAGCTTCCGCGCTATCGCGAAGGTGGTTGCCGCGATTGGCGGGATCGCTGCGCAAAATTCCCGCAGGCCAGAGGCTGTCTCTTATACACATCTAGATGTGTATAAGAGACAGGTCCTAGAGAGTCTGTGTATGAATTTTAATCAAAATCGCTTACGAGGAACACGTTCATTTTTTCGCAAGACTGCGATTCATGCAAAAAATCGTCGAAATTTTTGTGGTTTCACATCATTTTTAATATGAAAAAATTTTTTTTTCGGATCGAGACCTACATCAAAAGTTGTTAAAAGCGACTGGGCAGGCAGTGGAAAAAGTTTGAACAAAATCGGAGCATGGGTTGCCGAGTTATAAGCTAAAAAGTAAAAAATTTACCTCCATCCCGATTTTCCTGGTAATGAGCTTAAAGTTGTTCGGATACAAGTATCAATACGCGTACTGAGAGCGCGGGGTAAAACCCGGGGGTGGCCCCCCCAATTTTACTACAACAGCAACAAGACATGATTAGTTACAATAATTTAACCCCTGCATTATTTTGAAAACACACGTGCAAGCTTAACCTTGGTTTTTACAACGCCACCAGCTAGAGGATAACAGCATCTCATAAAGATTGTAAATGATAAGCGTCACAATACTTGCGAATCTAACTCAATAATCGGTAGTGATAACGATGAGCCGTATTGTCACCTGATCAAATACATTAAAGTGAAACTCTAAATTAGTTTGTAATTGCTAAAATGAGTACTTCGCTACTCAATGCATGAAATTAGTCATCTCAGAATGGAAATTGATAGTAGTTTGAAAAGTTAATTTCAAGGAAAAATAGTACACAAAAATACCATAATAAATGTGACTGCACGCAAGACACTCCATCTTTACGGCGGTGCAATCCATTAACTGTTGAAAAGAGACGAACGGGTTTGAGATAAAAATTCAGGATATGTCGTTAATTTCTGTGATGACTTCATATAATTTGATATACAGTGCAAGGAAAGTCTCCAACCAATACATTTCGCATATTTTCCAATGGAATGTAGGCACGATTTTGATATAAAAATCGAATTTTGCTAACCAAGAAACTTACCTTCAACCCTGATAACCTCTTATCTTCAAGCCCTAACTCCCTCAATTACGATGAGTGAATATGTCACCTTTAGATCCTCCATCATTTTGCTCGGCTCAGGTAACTTGGAATGTTTTCAGAGCGCGTCGACGACGCGTTCACGCAGATGTAGGGGTAGTGGCTGTTTCCATTAATTCAGCAAGTTTCATTGAACAAGCTCTGGTTCTTGAGTTCGCAGCTCGCGGGGTGCTTCCCAATATTGAGGTTAGCGTCGGCACAGCTTTACACGTGGCACAGCAGTAGACTAGATGCAACGGCTCATTCGCCTGATGAATAAAAGTATATCAGCTTGTTGCCTGGAGTAAGAAAACACTGCTACATAAATAGATGACATGAAGATATATTCTATGAATAAATTTGGTTCATAAAGGAAATTCATACTTCAAATTCATCTGAGCACTTCAATCAAAATATCGTTCAAATACTACTGAGAAATACAAAAAATAAATTAATGCCAGTTATAAATTGATAGAAATATTTCAGCATTTGCCATATACAAGATCCCTATAAATGAAAAATAGTACCTTTGATTCGTCCTCACATTTATATTGCCATTTGTTGACATAATATTTGGCTAGAGCAGACAAAGACCATAGACGAACTTGTGCCTCACAAAATGCTACCTGCGACGAATCGTTCTCTGACATCTGTATAGCTAGTGCCTTGAAGATAGCGCCGTCTTTGAACATGTACGAGTTGGCACCTTAGTTAGGTCGGTTGTCTGTGACAGCATCCCCCACGCTGCGCGCACCGTAACTGTCTAGTAGAGCGCGCAGCTTGGCTGTCTTGCATAAAAAAGAAGAATTTAGCCAAAAATATTCGTGCATAAATATCAAAATAGTCGTACCCACAGGGAGTTAGCGTCCAACGACGCTGATGTCATTTGATAGCCAACAGTTCATCAGAGTGTTCATTGATGACAAATTTCTACAGCTTGGGAATAACTCGGCTCGTGTCCACACACTGACAGTCGCCGCGGACGCTGGTTGCTTCTGAACGCTCTGAAATTAAAACGATCAAGTTGCTAACGGACCTGTCTCAAAAGTTTTACGGTGGCACATTTATGCATAACTCTGAGACAAAAAGTTCATTTCAGATCATAATAATAACGTTTAACTAGAATTGAGTGAATTGACAACGGAGGCAAGCGTGCCTTCCGATAGCAATGGAGTAAGTTAGGCTGGAGAGGAGTCCTTGAACGAAAGCAGATAGTTTCATGAAGTCCAGTAACCAAAATTTCCCTTTGACAGTTGCGCATGAGACCTTAAACTGCATGAAAATAAAAAAGACGTTAAATTCTGAGGTTTGTTCTGTGCCTTACATTCTGAGGTTTGTTCTGTGCCTTCTGTGCTCCAATATTTATCGAAAATTAACCGAATTCAGTTCGTGTTAACCACACCACACATTCTCGGTACGTCCTGCACGATTGAACTGTGAAGACTGCCGCGGCAGCCGGGCCGTTACTTGACAATTACGGCAGCCGGGCCGTAAATGGCAATGAAATAATTATTCAACATCTAAGAAATTATTGAAAGAACAAAGAACTCATACATTGTGATGCAATTGTCTCCACAACGACGGAACAAATAAAATCAGAACAGCGAACACCGTCTAGCCTAACGGCATGTGCAGCGAACACTTGTGGCTGAACGCTCAACTTGTGGCGCAAGTTGAACGCATCGGATCTGAACCTTTTTTTTATTATGAAAACATATAGAATCTTCTTGAGTTCTTAACGCAGTCTCTTTAAAACCCCAACGGCTTCTAAAATTTTGGCGTTATAAAACTAGTAAAAAATAATATTGTCTACTAGTAAAATTGTGCCGAATTTTGGCACAAATGTCGGCCCAATAATTTCGATATATAATCGGAAATTGAAAATTATATCAAGGGAAATCAACGAATGGATATGTGATGATGGAAATGTTTTCGTCCTCATGCAATAAAGCGTAAAGCTTTAAAAAAATAAAGCTCAGCCTAAAGCCTCGCTCAACTCCAATTCTTCATCCTCAGTTGCTTCTAGAGCTTCAGCGCATTCTGCGGTAGGCTGCGGTGCTGTGGGGTGGGGTGCTGTTGTGGTCTGGTGTGTTGTGTTGCTGTGCTGCGTTGTGCTGTGTTTCTCGGGTTGCAGGAGTTACACGATCAGTCAAAAATCTTAACTTACTGTATCGGTTCATTGCCAAGTCCATTTACCGATCAGGTATTGAATAATTTTTATTACAGCGGGTTGAGCAGAACACAAGTATTCAAAAGTTTGAGCGTATAAATCTTCATATTAAATAAGTAAATGAATCAACCACTTGAACTTCTCATAGCCATAAATTTTTTCAAGAATTTAAAAAATTACCAAAATATCGTAGGTCTCACTTATAGTGATTCAATTTTATTTATGGCAGTATTGAAATTTGTTGTATTCCATTACCCGGCTGAATCGCTCCATTAACATTTTTAAGCTGAATGCCATGCATCATTTGTGGCATAAAATTTCGCAAAATTTTTAATGAAGGAAAGAAAAACATACATGCCATTCGGCAAATAAAACGTACCTGAGTTATATATTTTGCATATTGATAATCTATGATGTCAACAGTTTTTAATTACAATTGTTTTTATATCGTCAGAAAAATTGAGTCAGAGATAAATATACATGTATAATACAACTAAGAATGAAATTAATCAAACTGAAATTAGAGTTTAGCAAACAGTTATGCCAAAATAAATTTGAATGCTGAAAATTTTTTGACATTCAAATTCACAAAGTTCTGGTGATGGAACAGTTCCTTTTCCCCAGTCGAATTTCACGTTCAATTAGCGGCCGCCCCAGAAAACACACAGTCGATTTAGTGGTGAATTAGGCGCCTATCGGCCCCCGACTTCATTCGGTGGATATTTAGGAGCCGATTGCGGGGGTCGATTGCACGATAGGCTGAATATACATAAGCAGACCGAAAAGAGCAGCTGCTCAGGCTTCTTTGGTTAGACGCTGCTATTTGAGCGAACCATAACCATCTCTCGCTCATGATATGGCGTCCATGTATGTTCACGCGTACGTTTATTAACTCATGCGATAGAACAAACGAGAATTGATGTTACAATTTTTTTAGCTTACGTGGCAGTTAACTAATAATTCTATAACGTACATGATACAAATCAGGGACAAGTTTGATAATAAGTACGCGGCAGCAGAAAAAGCAACCCCTTTCGCTAAATAAGGTAATTTCAAAGCCGTACCATGGAATAGATGACTGATTTGTTAATGGCAGAACCAGAAATAGATGAACGTTCGGTTTTACATTCATGGCCAACAAATATCAGGTCACTACGATGTTGGGATGGCACTGCCTGGTGACAGGCATTGTATACATAACAATATACCTTCGTTTGTCCAAATAAGGTTCACAAAATTCATATACCTACGGGTCAACGTGATATTGTGGTACGGTTGACAAAATTCCAACTGCAATCTGACATGGAATTGTAAAATAAAATGATAGCGATTACGGACGAATAAGCGATTACGATTACGGACGACTTATTGCGACACAAATCACGTTCCTTGTTCTGAACGGGTAACAAAGCTTTAAGGGGACCGGCTACCCTAAAATTTTCAATTATGGCGTTTTCCGGTTTCTGTGCTCATCTGAAAGCTGGAATTCTGCTCTTTCCAATGGTACCACTCTCATCGCTGTACGTTAATATTTACGTTCATGACGTCTCTTTAAAGGGAAGCGGGTGAGAGAGTTCTTTAAGTAATTAGATATAAAGTAATTAGCTGCTGAAATCTTTGAATATAGTTTCTATTTGAGTTGTGCTGCAGTTACATGCTCAGTCTCATCTTAAAGCTGACAATCTGAGCTTTCCAACAATACTACTGCGATCCATGTACGGCAATATTGACGCAGACGCCTGGGCTTTAATTGGGGGCGGGGGGTGGAGTTCCTTAACTAAATAGACCTAAGAAAATTACAGCGGCAAGACTACATATCTTGGTGTATCTGGCATCTGAGCTCAGTTACCCTCCTAACATTGTACGTAGAGGTGCGCTACAAGTTGCTGAGGATGATATTTGTGGGAGGAGATAGATTTTCTGAAGTACCCCTTTTTAGCCGTTTTCTATGAATTTCACGTTTTCTATCAATTTTTTCGAAAAATACATAGGAGCAAAATATTTTTCTTTTTACTTTCTACGTATGTATGTGAAGTTTTATGATAATCGGATGATAACTGTAGAAGTTTTTCCGGAGGGTAGCCGGTCCCCTTAATCCCGTCGGAATGCACTACGGCTCTCTGGCGTAGCCACAGCGGCAGGGTAGCGAACATCCAACCAACAGCCAGTGTTCCACGTAACAGTGTGGTTGACGCCAGTTTGTGGGCTGTGTTCTGATTTCTGATGGAAAATTGCCATTTTAACAGAGGTAAGAATGAAAATATGCATCTGAGTATGTTATCGCTACTTACTCCTTCAAAGCGTTGTAAGAAATTCCTTTTCATCAATGAATTATGATATTTTTAGTAGCACGCAACAAGCATGGCTCATGTCTGCACGAGTGTCATGGCTGGCACTAAATTTCTTTCAAGTATCTCACGAGTCACAACTGTTCGAAGAAATTTCATTCATTGGTCCCAACGACATCGATGGCTAAACTTAGTCCGTGCTTTACGGTTATTACTTCACCTAGATGCTTTGTGGTGTTTGATGCACAAAATTAATTACTAGACATGTAAAGTGTTCAACTAAGTTAGGTAGTGCTATCCTGCTATTGGCATTGGTTATTTGCAACAACGCACGGTAAGTCTGTGACCCACCGTACGGTTAGGAACTCCGACTACCTACGGCCTCAGATTATTTATAATCTGTAGGAAATGATCACTTTGCTGGCTCCATAACTGGTCTTCTTTGATAAGTTAATGGTCTCAGTGAGTGAGGCTGTGGTACGGGACTGTAACTGGCTCTATCTGTTGATTTGTTTGCAACCGAAAGAGTTTGTTAACAGAACAAGAAAGCGTTCAAAAGTGATTAATGCATGCTTCCGCTGACATTATTTGATTTAAAATAATTCTACTAGAGCTTGATATTAATGCAATGATAGACCATTTTTAATTTGTTTTTGATTCATATTTCATTAATTCCATCATACTGCCCTGAATTATTTGGTTTCTTAATAACTGTGAAATAGATAAACGAAATTACTTTCAAAGATAGGGTTTTGAATTCTTCATTTCTGTAAAAAGGAATATATTATCAAATTATCTAGGTTTCAATCATGCGACGAAGACACCCTATTGAGGACCTAAGGAAGATTAGTTACACTGTCATGCTCCTTCAAACATAATTCTTGGTCAATTCCTGCTATAAAAAGCTCGAAACGATGAGCGTCTCATATTATTAATTGCATATTAGATGCTGTAGTCTGACAGACATCTATTATGCTCAATTCTATTGTACATAAACTGTTTTTTTCGTTTCGTTATTCAACGCATCGGTGAATGCTGGATAATAGTGAGCCCCTGTTATTGATGGACAATGTTGCTTACTTTAGAACTGATTTTTCCCTCTATATTGCAGCTAATGATCAACTTGAATTATGTAAATTCGTCTTGAAGTGGAAAGATTTCCAGGTTTTGAAAACTTTATATTGTTTTCAAATAACATTATTCTGCCACTGACTGCGTTCTCTTTTGTTTTTCATACTACCTTAGCTGAAACAGAAACAGGTCACGTGGGTAATCGAATGCCCCATCCCTGCCCCCCCAATAGAGGGGGAGATTTTTTTAGTCGGTTGTTAGGTTCGGCCGTACCTCTCCGGAAGGCATCAGGCGCTTAACACGCGCACCCCACGATTGCCCCAAGCTTGCCAGATATTCGACAAGAATCTGATTCAGCGCTTATTTCGCTCTGGCAACCGCAACCTAAAGCGGACAGAGAGCCGCTAATTTACGCGCCAGGTGAGCATGGGGCATCCCTGTGCCAGCGGCTGACAGGAATAAAAATTTTGATAGGGTTCCAGTTTTTATCACATCCAATTAGCTTGCATAGCAGTTCTGGCGGCGGCTCTCTTCTCAATCAGAAAAATTGAAAGGTCATAAAAATTGAAATTGAAATGTTCAAATAATGACACACTTTCTCACCCACGGCGTGAGCAGCTAGTGAGCGGACAAAGTACTAATGCGCTGGATGATCGCTGTTCATCAGGATGACCCACGCAAAGGAGAAGAGTGCGTCGCTGTTTGGACAATGTCTAACTTATATCTCTGAGCGCTCGTAATGACTCTTGTCGCAATGATGGTTATAATGAATGATAGTTATAGTACCTAACTATTATTCCTGGAAGAAAAACTCTTCGTAGCCAAAAAGACGCACCCAAAGGTTGAAATTTCCCGTCCAATTTAGTTTTTTGGACACTGCAGGGCAGGCAGCTTCTGAAACGTTCGCGGTGAATGCGTCATTCAGGCATTTAGTAAGTCATTCTGTTTCTGTAGTCAAGCATTAGTAGGTCATTGCAATCAGTGGAAAAACGATGGTGTCAATACTCAGAGAGACCGTGACAAAACTCAGGCAAAACGTGGAAAATACTATTGGAAATTTAGCTTCAACCATTGGTGTACAGAGGCATTAATCGTCAATGTTATTCGTACCAGCAGGCCTAGGAACAAGAGTTAGTCAGCAAACACAGACATAAACAAGCGTTTTTGATTCGCCTTCACGGTCGTCATGAAAACGCTTTAATCAACCGACGGTCCCTGTATATAGGATATAAATAAAATGCCTTTAAGTACCTTGGGTATGTCTTGTAATGGTGGGCTGCACGAATTGCTTTTGAACCCCCTGAACCTAAGATTGAATATCAGTAATGCGTGGCCACGTTTGTTTTGCCGGTTGTGTCAGTGGCGGTCAATTGAGTTTCAAGCTTTGCTTCAAAGCACGTCCAACAGGTTTATTGTCGGCTTTGTGCGAGTGACACGAGTTGACATTGGAATTGAAGTTATTGAAAGTCAATCAGGAAATATATACTTCGCCTCATGCGAGTAAAATTATGTAATAATAGAATAAATATCATAGCACAAAGAGAAATAATTTTGTAAGTAGGCCTCGGGGTCGGATTCACGGAGCTTTATCAAGAAGACATTGTCATGTAAAAATCTTGTACACATCAGCGCTCCTATGATTTATTGTTATATTTTCAGCTGCTGCATGATATCGAGACACTCGACGTTAAAATAAACTAAACCAGAAATTAACTTGAATAAACTAAACTCAGTTAAGCAACAATATCATCAGAGACGCGTACAATAGCAATGCTGATCTTCTAATTACATGAAGCGTTATAAAAGTTTGGAGTCATAAAAAAGTTTCAATCTATATGAATAAAAAAAAATTTAAATCACTAAACAATTGTTTGTGCCGTTCAACTGTGAGAAGTTTAGAACGAATGCAGTCTGTAAATTGGGTGTTTTTTATCTCTGAGAGTGTTGAGAGAATCCAGTCTTGTAAAATGCATGTGCTGCTGAACTTTTAAAAGTTATGTGAGAATTCAGCCTCGTGAAGTGTTTAACTTTGTAGAGTTTTAAGCTATTTCAGTCCCGCCAAGTGTGTGCTTTTCAACTTTAAGGGGCTTTGAGCGTCCAGTCTCCGCAGTATGGCTGACAGCGAAATGCAACAAGTTAAACCAGCGCAGTTGACGCAGTACCTAACAGCTCTATCAGGTAATAAATTAAAAATTTCATTACTTGACGATAATTCTATTCCAGATGTAATTGTGATTTTTTTGTCTGTTCTTTTATAGGTTTTTCTTTCCGAGTCATGAATGAAATTTTAATTAAAAGTAAGTATGATGACTAAATATTTCAATAACCCAATAATTCCTATTAATTATTCATATATCAATTCGTTTTTTACAAAAGTTATTATAAGCAGTTTTTCTGCTTTTTATCAATAACATTGTTATTGACTGTTCATAAAATGATGTATACAGGTTCAACTATTCATGCATGAAAACGTAGGCAGGAAAATTCCAAATGCGTTTTCAAACCCTCCCACGTATGCTAATGTTTCGTCTTCACAAGTCTTGACTCAAGCATTAGTTGCATGAATCTATATGTAGTCGGTGAATATTTACCAATAAATTTCAACTACATTTCTATTAAATGTATAATTTAATTCTGATGACATTTTCTTCGAACAAAAAACTAGGCTTCCATGAAAATTTGTTTGCTGCGTCGCCAGCCTCACTTAGATGGCCGTCATTGAACCGCCGGTGTTGACTTGTTTCAGTTTGAATTGACTTGCCATGCGTAACCAACCCTAATTAAATAAATTATGAAATTACCCTAACATAAATCGGGTGGCGCCTATAGGTTGCTGCTTAGGTATCTCCACACTCAGTGAGAAATATTCTGTATCTACATTGCCATGAACCCGATCGATATCAGCTTCTGGTCAGAATGTCGTTTCCGACTTTATAGTCGCCCGAGAGTATGAGAAGAGTTGGCCGAGCAGTCATACCGAGCTTTCAAATTGCTCAAATGTTGTTTTTGTGCTTCTCTATCACGGCCAGCATATATTGAGCAGCTGATTCACGTGTTATCCGAATCTTCGACGGCACCTATTACAGAATGGGATCTGCATCCAAATTTGGTTGGGGTGTAGGGTTAAATTATTTAACAAAGTCGATTCCATTGAATAGTTATCAAATATTCTTTGATAAGTTGTAAAGAGGTTGATCACTATCGGTAACGCATATTTTGTGTACGCTCACAGTGTCGGTGAGCGCGATTGCGGTTGGCGCGGTGATTGGTTTCAACGCTCCTGCTTCTTTTCAGCTACGAGCTGCCCAGGAATTCCCCAAGTTTAATGGCTATCGAACCACGTTTAGTCTTCAAAACACGACATTGAGTCTTAGCGCAGACACCAGCGGTACATCCGGCATAGGTAACCATGGTGACACCAGCATTTATCATTACTTTAGTAACGACACTGATAGCAACGAAACAACAATCATTCCTGATGTCGACATCATTTCGCAAAAATTAGCAAGCTCTCCCATGGTGATGGACAGCCAGCCAACATCAGCACGGTCCCCCATTGTGATGGACAACCAGCAAGCGCTAGCACGGGGTGTCGTGGTGATGGACAGCGAGGAGCTGTCGTGGTTCATGTCAGCATACGCCGTGGGGGCGCTGTTGGGGGCACTGGGGGGCGGTGCCCTCATGGACGCCAAGGGACGAAGAGGGGCGTTGCTGGCTTCCGCAGTGCCGTCCCTGGTGGGCTGGCTCATGACAGGTCAGTATTAATTTCGCATAAAATATTACTGAGCACTGTTATTATTCCTTATATCTGGGTGAAATCGACGTAATTGTAAAACAATAACTGATTTATTATTCCCCTAATGAACTCAATGACTCACCACTACTATGCTCCTGCAGCGTTTTGGAACCAACTCGTGAATTCGGCCTCTGATATTGTCTTCGTTGCCAGGTCTAGGGTCCAACTTACCCATTCTGGCGCTGGGCAGGGGAATGACAGGATTGTTTATCGGTTCGAGCTCAGCGGCTGGCAGCGCCTATGTAGGTGAAATCTCTTCGAGAGACATCAGAGGAAGGCTTGGTAGGTGAAACTTGGTGAAATTAGCAGTTTTTTTGCAGATTTTTACTGTGTAGCATTCTTCCAGAGACGTCGGATTATATATCTTGGAATTGAGTATTTGGGTTTAGCTGTTATATCTTAATGAATTTTCACAACTATTACTTTATTGGGCTGTTATTTAGAATTTTGTTGGGTTAACAACAGACGACCAAGTTTGTTCATATTTTTATGGTCAATGTAGTATGGACGTTGTAAATATACACAAATAAACGAATGCAAAGCAATATGCTTTCGCAACGGGAAACTAAAGTAATGCAACGAATTTTCTCTGAAAACAACAACTGGCAACAAACATAAACAGTATGTTAGAGACTTGTACTTTCACCTTGCAGCAGGATAAGGCACAAAATACAAATGTATTTAAAGCATTCATGATTTCTGAATTTTTTTGCCAGAGTGTAATATAATTCCACCCTGTACTAATGTCATGTCTGCTCTCTCCGATAAATTAAGGGGTCTTATAAACACGGAGTGAGGCTGTATCTTTCCACATCACGAGCTGAATGCGGACGTTGAACACTGATAAATCCTTTAGCCGGGCCAAACTGCTAGGGATGACCCGAACAAGGGCAAAAGTGCATCACTGTTTGGACAAAATTTCACTGATTTCGTTGAATGCAGAAAACAAAACAAAGCGAAACACATTGTTGGGCTGACGCTAAAAACTAAGTCATGTTTGCGGCTACCCGTGAACATCGAACGCAACTTTCATAATTTGTTACGGCTCCAACCCGTAGCTCGTGCTCCAATCTTGATGTTCAGCCACCCGTCGTTATAATCCCTTTCGACTCGAATTTTCACGGCTTAGCAGAGGTTCTAACCCACAGCTTACTGATACAATCCTATATTTTTTAGCTTTCTGACCACTCCGCCGATGTCTACCAAAAGTTTTTCTTTTCACAGTATTGCTCAGGCTCGAAGCCACCACTCTCTGCTCGAACCCCCAACTCTCTCAAACTCGAAACTCGCTGTTACAATCTTACTTCTCATGACCACCAGATCATCACGTCTACCAATATGGACCAGAATTTTTACAATTTAGTTGTGACTCGAACGCACAACTCTCTGCTCCCGTCTTTACGAACTCAACCACCAATCCATGATCTTGTTCGTTGCTCAGGAAGTTTCTACGAGCTTGCGCTGACCATGGGCATCTTGCTGAGCATGTTGGTGGGGACGTTCACGACGTGGCAGCGTTTGGCCCTGATCTGCACCAGCCCGACTCTGCTGTACGCCGTCCTCGTCTACTGCTGCAAGGAGTCGCCGGCTTACCTCCTCTTGAAGGGCAGAGAGACTGAAGCTAGGGCGGCTCTGCAGCATTTCAGAGGTCCTATTGTAAATTTGTTACTCATTTGTCAAGCCCATTTTTCAAAAAGTATTATGAAGCACATTATAGACGAAATTCACTTCTTCTGAGAGGATGAGTTATTGAGCAAAATCTCTCCCCACTTCCGTCATTAAACTTAGGAACTTCAAAGTCAAGGTAATTTAAATAAGATGCGTTTAAAAATTACTTTTTAAAGACAATACTTCTGAACAATCCAGTATCTTGGATGTTACACATGTAAAATGAATTTCTAATTTTATTTTCAAATATTAAAAAAAATTATTTTTCACAATTTTTTTAAGATGTCAAAATTTTGTAAATTATCAAAATTATTTATTCTGTCAACTGATTTAAGCATTGTCTCTGACTTTGTGCAATTGTGCAAAAATTCAGATCGATTGGACAGGTCAAAGTGTGTCATATATGGATTACAAGATTTGTAGCAGCCGAAATTATTTTTACATTTTTTTAATAACGAAAAAAAATTTTTAATTTATAAAATTATTTATTCTCTCAATTGATTCATGCATTGTCTCCAACTTTACGCAAGTGTGCAAAATTTCAGATCGCTTGGACAGGTAGCAGACAGACAGACAGACAAACAAACGACAAGAAGTGAAGTTAAAGAGAAGTGTTGTAAAAATAAAAAAGTAGGCATTTGTTCAAAGACAGAAACAAAGTTGTCTCTTAGCCCGCCTCCGTCAGCCGGTTGATCGTATCGGGTAGTTATAGAGACGAGTAAAGAAGCACGAGTAAAGAAGAAACCTAAGTAGTGACAATCCCGTATAACAAACATGAACATTCATGTAAAGAATTACAATTTCACTAGTTGTAATTATTTTCTGGCGGCTGATCCATTCACTATAGGGCACTGAGCACCTGTTAGACAATGATATCCCACTCTCTAAATCAATTGCTATCATTTAGTGGATTTTGCCATCAAATGAAGTGCTAAAACCTGCAAAAGAATCTGCCCAGTAGAGTTCAACTGAATGTTACCCAACAATATCAATTAGGCTTCTCTTGAATTAGAATCTGATCCCTGCATGACCTGCACTGTACCAAACATTGTTGGTGTTATTCGCCAGAAACAGGAAAGAAATTGAAATTAGACGACCATTTCTTAGAAACTAAACAAAAATTACTAAATTTCAATTACTTAGGTGCTGATTACTGCATCGATCAAGAAATTAGGGCCGTACAAGAGTCCCAAATGGAGGCCAAAAAGGCCAAATTGAAGCTGACTGACCTCAAAAAGGCCCACATTTACAAACCAATTATCATCACCCTCACCATTGGCGTCTTCTCAACGCTGTGTGGCAACGGAGTCCTAACTTCAAATCTCAGCACTATTTTCAAGGTTAATAGTTGTATAAAATCTTGCAAAATGTTCCTAAATTTAGATTTATTTTTGACTGCGAAAGACAGATTTTGACTGCGAAAAATGTGGTTTCACTTTCACTGTACATAATACAGTGTACTAAGTCGCACAATAATAATTCTTATTAAATGCAACGATTGCGTAATTATCGTTGTATCGCCCTTTTAGAACATAGGAAAATGTTTTTCACAAATAAAAACTCAGCCTTATTCTCTAAAAGATGTCCACAAATACACTATGATGATCGTGATGTTTTCTCGTTCAACTGGATTCTCCGCCGCATTTTTATCATACCTATACCCATTAAAAATTTGAGGGTGGTTAGCTTCTGAATTAAAGCTCGCCCACCGCATAAATTAGCGGCTCTACGTCCACTTTGCGCTCTGCTTGTACGAGCGAAATAAGCGTCTGCTTAGAATCCGGCCACGGGTCGAGCGAGTTTGGGGCGATCGTGGGGTGCGTTTTTTGAACCTGATAGCTGCAGCATGGAGAATGGAGGCAGAATCTGAAAAGTGCCTTTACAAATGCCCCATCTCTGCTCCCCATATAATGGGAGAAAGGTAAGCGGCATTTGATGCCGAATAATAATGTGGAAAGGCAGGGGGCATTTGATCGCTCTTATTATGGGGAAAAGGAGGGGCATTTGAATCGGTGAACGCTTTATAAAATATTTTAATTAAGCAAATGGAAAGGAAGCAAGAATTTGAACCGGGAATTATACAAGTTAATGCACCTTTCAACCCCACCTTTCCAAACATTCTCTAATATTTACCAGAATGCAAGATTCTCCCACGTTGCCCGAACAAAACAATCTTTAATAATCACCAGCACTCGACAATCTCCCACATTGCCCGAACAAAACATTCTTCAACATTCACTAGCACTCAAAAATCCACGTTCTCCAAAATTAAACACCGCTCAATATTGTCCATCATTATCCATGTAGGGAAAATTCTAATACATTCACCCGTTCCAAACATTTATACCTATTGCGATTGCCAAACATTTTCCACATACGGCAGAGCAGAACGTTCTCTCACCTTAACCAATATTAAACTTTCTCCCATTTTCGCCATCACTAAACAATCACATATACTGTTGAGCATTCTTCCGCAATAGCCACTTAAATCAGTCCTCAAAAATCTCCTAAGATATATGAAAACAACTGTCTGGTGTATCTACAGGGCTAATTTTTAACCATTTTAAAACAGCGCTAATTCAGTATGGTAGCTAATTCCAGTGTTTCCGGGTACGAAGTACATAAAATGTAATCAATTGTTCGCGCCACCCGCGTGCATTCGCATCCAATGTAATTTTTTAACGACTAGTTATCTTACGACACGTCACTCGTGTGTACGGTCTATCGAACTATTTTGCAC
The DNA here is from genome assembly GCF_000764305.2 of Hyalella azteca. Classification (NCBI taxonomy): domain Eukaryota; kingdom Metazoa; phylum Arthropoda; class Malacostraca; order Amphipoda; family Hyalellidae; genus Hyalella; species Hyalella azteca. The sequence continues at coordinate 62,910 of NW_025941091.1, forward strand.
AAGTCTATAAAATTCTGCCTACAGTGATTGTAAAGAAGAATAGATCATTGGCTACCGTCGAAATTCCAGGTGGAACTTGTGACCTTCCTGACATTGACATGTTCAATGGCAAGTTTGGGAATTTATACAGTGATAATTTATAATTTGATAACGCTTCGATTTCACTCTGGTATAAAACCCGATGATACAATGAAAAAAGCATATAGTTACAGAAAACGAGCAACTTGGTTACTTACGAGTTACGGCTACGATTTGTATGTTTGTTTGCACGCGCTTCTCTTGCAGCGGCTCGGTGACTGCCTGACTGGTGAAGACTACACCCAACTATGCAGTTGAACTCTTGACTGAACTTGCATTTCCATAAATGGATCCAGCTTTCTCGATGAAATAGAAATTAGAACCTGAAGTATATGGACCCGAGCTGCTAAAACAACACGCTTATGCCAGCATACAGTATACCTTAAGTTAAAAATTTCCATTACTGCCAGCTCCAGAATCTTTGAAGCTCAACTGAGTGTTGTAGAATACCGGAATCATGGCACCATGCCGACTATTCACTCAGTGTGAATAGTCCGGCTATTCAGCCGGTGTCGTGTTTTTCAACGAGCTTCATTTAAGAAACATTGCTCAGGAAAGCTAAGAAATTTGTAGTTTTTTTATAATTTTCAGCTTACAAAATCTATTATTTTTAAGTGAAATTCTTCACAAGTTTACCTTTTAATATCCGAAGGTACATTGTTCAATGCCTGTTATCAGGCGACGCACTATCATCACAATATCAAGCAATTTCATCCCAAATCACAGTGATCTGAACATTTAATAAAAAACATGTAGGCCCTGAATGCAAAACCGAACGTTCATCTGTTGGTTTTTTAGCCAATTGATAGTTTACATATTATTTACGTATATCATGAGAGGGATTAGGAATTTATCTCTTGGAGCTACAAACAATACTTTTTTTACTGTCACGTACTTATCAAGTATTTTTCTTCTCTTGCAGCCCTAAATCATATTTACATGCCCTCAAGCAGCATGTGGTTTATTAAATATAGCAATATAAATTCAGATATTTTTGTCCTATAATGAATGAAATTACTATTTAACTACTACGTACGCTCGAAAAATTGCAAAAGTCAATTCTCATTTTGTTTCATCGTATGCCTTAACAAACGTACGCGTGTACATACATCGACGCTGTTCCGTGAGCGGGTGATGGTAAATGGTAATGGTTCGCTCAAATACTAGCGTCTGAAATGAGAAAGCCTGGTTGGCTGCTCTTTTTGGTGTTACGCAGATTTGGCCCACCGTACAATCAACTCTTGCAATAAGCTCATAATTTCCAGCCGAATAGGGTAGGTGGCCGATTTGCACCTGATTCACCTCTAAGCCGAGTAGATGGAGCCTTGGGCGGCCCTGCATGGATTCTAAAATTCGACTGGGTAATAGCTCGTTTTCGTTTTAGACATCTAAGAAGAGAACTTATGTTTTATTTTATCCGTTTTAAATTTTTCACTTGTGAAGTAGGAAATACATTGTGATAAGTTTTTATAACGAACACGTGATCAACCAAACAAATTTTTTAACAAGATTAAGTCTGATTCGAAGGCGCCCGAACGCCGCCTTGCGACCATGATAGCTCGGCCCATGTCATGTTCCAAGTGACTCTCGAAAATGGCACTAGTTAGCGGCTGATATCAGTAGATTGCCAATTCGCAACAAATGTGCCTTTATGGTGATGTTGGCGAACATATTAGAATGAAGTGTGATGAATGGAGCTCTACGACCTTTTTTCTGCAAGGATTGTTCACCTCTAATGATGCCGTAACCAATAGAAGTTAAAGTTTGTGAATGCATAAGCGTTTCTCATGCAATGAGTCCATCTTCATATTCATTGTAATAGTATAGCGGCAAAGTGGTAATGCATACCACTGAACAATGATATCTATAACTCCATGCTTTCCCTATCATAATATCGGATGCATTAACACATATGCATTGGAATATTTCAAGCAATTCGAACATCAGGTTTGCGGGTTGATCTGCCCGTAAAATTTGATCTTCGGGTTGATCTTCTGCCTTAAAATGGAACCATGTGGATGGAACTACTCTCCACATTGCTCGCTACAATGAAAATATCAAGGAAGTCTAACTAATGATAAACCAAATATTGTTGTGCAGAACTCCGGCAGCGAGTTGTCAGAGAACGTGAGCGGCGTGCTCTGTACTGCACTGAAGATGTTGGCAGGAGTTGCAGCCGTGGTCTTGGTGGAGAGAGTTGGCAGGAAGTTTCTGCTTGTGGTATCTTCTGCCTCCATGGCTGCCTGTCACTGTGAGAATTTTAAATGACTTTAACAGAAATATTCGGGGAAAAGTAAACATTTAACATATTATAGCTTGGTAAAGTTGGGTTGACTGAGGTGTAAAGATCACCAAGATTGGAGAACCGGCTTGCGTGTTCAAAACCCGCAGTTGTACGAATTCTGGCCGAAATCGGCAAGGTGACCAGGCGGTTAAGAATCGGCGACAAGCCATAAGAGACTAATCAAAGCTGAAACCGCTATATTGCTTTTCTTTAAGAGAAATATCAGCGCGAATATACATATAAGATGATTCAACAAAAATTCCGAAAAATTTGTATTGAAGTTTCATGGACGATTATTAGTGGGTTTTTAGTGCGTAACTTATGGATCTCAAAACTACTGCAAACTGCCGAAACTTCCTTTTTAGAAAAATTATTCTGAAAGGCAGGTATCATTACTGTCCTATTATAGAGGTGTCACCATGGATTAGACCATATCACCTCTCAGAATTTTCATTACTTGTTGAGGGAATCGAACACTCAACTCACTGCTCCAAACCAGCTGGGCTTAACCGCCCGGCCACCTCGCCGATTTTGGCCATAACAGTTTCAGGTAGCTGGGATCTAACCCGCAACTCACTGCTCCAATCTTGGTATACAGAACTGAAACGACTAGGCCCCCTTCATTATGGGATTAAAGGCTTGGTTAAAATTGAACAGATTTGAATTGAATAAAAATAATATTGCAGGTGGTCTGGGTGCATTCTTCTACATGCTATCGGTGGATGAAGAGTGGACGCGCCGTTATCTGTTTTGGCTTCCGATGACGGCGCTCATGATTTTCGTTATAGCTTATGGGGCGGGACTGGGGCCAGTGATATGGATCCTGATAGGTGAGTAACTATCACTTATAATTTGAAATAAAATATCTGATAGAGATTTGTAGGTGAAATCACTGACGAAATTTATTTAGGAATCTTCTAGATAAGTTTCACTTAAATTTCACTAGTTACATGAATGATTTTTTGTTTGAGGCTTGCTTAGTAATTGAAAACATTGAATAAAATAATATTCTCTTACTTATGAATTTACGATCCACCAATTAAATTTTTGCCTGGAAATTTTTTCTATTTTCGATGTCTCGTAGTATACGCATTCTGAAAACAAAATGAAAGGTATGTACAATAGACATAGCAAAAATAAATTTACAATTCCTATGACTTTCTCCAAGAAAATTTCTGACCATTTAAGTCACGCGATATACGTCCATTTAATAGTCTAAATGAATTCTGAAGCGATGGAATTGCGGTGAATAATTCAACAAGTAACCTCTAGTTAGTTGATAAAAACAAATGAATTAATCGACCAATTTTTCGAAATAATATACAGTGGAATACAATGATGACCAAATCAGGGGAGATGTTGCCCCCTCTGGCGAGAAACGTGGGTGCGGGACTGGCAGTGGCGGGCGTGTGGACGGGATCCTTCGTGACCGTATACTCCTACGAATTCCTGCAGGTGAGTCAAGCATGTGGACGGAGTCCTTGCTACCGTGAAATATCCTAACGAAATTTAGATGCGGCACGACTTGGGTACACGCCTATCAGCCGGTCTGTGACCACTTCATTTAGGCTCGAACAGCTGACTCGAAACAGCCTGCAGGTTCGGTACGACTCGGCATACGATCAACCCTTTTCATACTCTCATGACACGACAAAGTCGGAAAAGGAAATTCTGACCAGAAGCTGATTTCGATCGGCCTAGCAGACCGAGAATAAGCTTAGGCGACTGCAGCGACTACTTGGCTGAAGCATAGGCGGTTCCACTTGTGCTCGGGTAATACGAGTTCCTGCGGGTGAGACGATCGTGTGGGAGGGGTTATTACTGACCAGTCACTAGGAACATAAGAGCACATCGATTAACATTTTCAAGGCGATTAAAGAATTGAAAAAGAAGAAATTTCGAAGAATGAAAGAAATTAAAAAGAAGATACAAATTTGCTCTGTAGGGTATCAAGGCTATTTAAGAATATGTATAATTTGTTCAAGATTCATATTGTCGTGCAGAGGATGAAGAGAAAACTGTTTGCTGCATTCCGAAAGAAATTATTGTAATTATTGTCCAATTAATGATGCTCTCTTCTACTTATAGCATGACGGAGAGCGACCCTACACTGTTAGAAAAAACGGTCGAAAAATGTGTAATACACGTTATATTTCGATGCTCATTTACCATAATCCGGTCATTCAGGTTCTTTACCGTGGTTTGTTGGACTTCAGCGCCCAGCGGTAGAGGGCGCCACGGTCATCAGTCGAGTCAATACCTAGACGCCATCTTGAGTGGCAGACATCACTAAAGAGCTAAATTTATTCAATTTATTTTTGCTAGTTTATACTAATTTTTGTTGTTGGCTGTGATTTTTGTACAAATAATAAGGTATTGTGTGTTATTCAGTTGAGTTGCTCATGTTTATTCTCTTATTCTTTGAGTGTTAATACTTTCAGTTGCGTTGGTTCGACATCAGTCGATTTCTGAACTCTATAGACTAGAGCCAGCTAGAGATACTTTGCAGCGAGGTCGAGGAGAAACAACCTCTTATTCATTATATTTCGATACTTTCAGGATGTAGTGCTTCTATTCTTGTGGGATTCAAATAGTTTTTATTGAGGGCTTTGCCGAGTTGGGTGCAGTAGGGACTAGGGAGGTATGCGACCTGGGCGAATTGTGACTTCAGTCAGCTTAGTGACAATTTGTCGTTGACGATTTACACTGCTCACAAAGTAATTTTTGTGAGAGGTAATAAATGAGCAGGTTTGAATATCATATTGTATTGGAATTTTTGCAACTGAGGCTTCCTTTTAAAACCTTGCTGACATTTTGGTTAAACGAGTGTGCCAGTTTCTTGAAATTATAGAATATAGTCTAGATGGCGCATCGACCCTAGAGTTCCACTCTGATTAGTCTCTTTTACAGTTAACCAGTGAACTATATAACTAACTTAACTTGGTTGATACGTTTTGTTTACATCAATTTTATATGCCAAAACTTCAGCAGATTATTGCACAACTTGAAAATTGAGTCTTACCTATCACCATTTTTAGCCCATCGCCAATTTTGAAATATTTCTACTTTGTTACTTTAAATTCTGTGATCAGGTTGGAATTAAAATCACATGTTATATCACAATGTTGGCAGTTAGGCCAACTTAAAACAAATTTTATCCACTCATCAATAAGTGAAGCATTCAGTATTGTTACCCTATTATTATCATTATAACATGCTAAAATTACTAATATTAGTAACAATATTATAGGTTCAGTTGTAAATAATAATTTACATTAATATTTTCTAGTAATTGTTCAGAGCTTTGACTTTTTATGTACCATCAATTGGCTTACCAGCCCTACCCCAATTTGGAATATTGGGCAGAACTTCAACCGCAAAAGTTTTCAAAAATTGCAGCTGAAAACAATTGTTTCACTGGCTATTTTAAAAAGCTACAGCTGAAAACAATTGTTTCACTGGTTATTTTAAAAAGCTGCAGGATAAGTTAAACCGCTTTTCCAATTTTTCACCAAAGAAAATTGGAAAATGTCATAGGGATGGGTAAAGTTAGCCAGATCCACAGGCATTATTTTCCAATTCATAGGTGGCTTCTGCCCAATTTCCCAGTTAGGGCCCTACCTGAGACAGAAAGAGAGAGGCTACTTCAGTTATATATAGAAGTGTGAATGTAGTGCTATATTAATAATAACAAATTACTTATTTACTAATCAACTAATCTTTTAATAAAGCAATTCCTTATTTAGTCACTAAATAAAGCAATACTTTATTCAGTCACAAAAAGCTACTTTTAGTCAGTTTTTTTTTTTGTGACTGAAAAATGTATTGCTTTATATAGTGACTAAATAAGTTATTGCTTTATTAAAAGATTAGTTGATTATTTGAAAATGTATTTATTATTATTAATGAAGAAATGCATTCAACACTTCTATATTTGACTGAAGTAGCTTCTTTACTTCAAAGTCTAGGTAGGGGTGGTGGGATAATTGATAATATGTTGAAATTCAAAGCTCCGAACAATTAAGAGGTGGTATTTATCTGAATTATTATTCCAAATAAATATTAATTTTTAATAATAATATCAATTTTAACATGATACAACTGATAGGGGACAATGCTCAATGCTGCCCAAAATGAAAGGGTGAATTCAGTTTGTTTACGAGCATGTGATATGTTGACCTAAAATGTGATTCCAGTATTTAAAATACTAGAGTAGAAATATCTAGAAGTAGGCAATGGGATAATTATGAGGATAAGATACAAATTGTGTGACAATTGCTGAAGTTTTGGCAAATGAAATTCATGCCAGCAAAATCCATCAAGCAAGTTAAGTTAGTTTTTAGAAATTCTGTTTAGTTCTTCACTGCACAAGTATATCTGTAAGAGACTGTAATAATATTTGCTTGGTGTATTTTTTATTGTTTCACAAATAAATATTAATTCCATTATTTTCTGTGCTCCCAATCAATTTAAAAAAACATTAGCATGATTTTATTGATCTGAATTCGCCCCAGCTCTCCAGTTTCTCAAGTGCCTCATTTGAGGACAGTTCTTTACTTGCATAAAAACCTGCATATGATGCATCTCATCACATGTCTGCATTGTTAATATATGTCACAACATTTTATTTCATTACAAGCCACAGAATAATTGCTGTTACAGTCCATTATCACTCATTTCAATTTAAAAAAGACCTATTTAAGAAATTTATTTGTCAATTAGGCAAATAATTTTTCAAGTTTACATAAAAAATCATCAAGGAATGGTCCATAATGAAAAAGAAATGCAC
>NW_025941092.1:0-6161 GCF_000764305.2 Hyalella azteca
AGGAAACATCAAGTCGTTTGTTAATTAATCCAGTATTGTTAGTTACGTCTAGCCATTAATTACAATCCACCCAAATTGTAACATATTACCCAGTTGTAACCACCAAGGACTAAACAGGTAACTCAGTCATTACCCGCCCATGTCGTAAATATATAACTCAGAAACATATAACGTATATATAACATCTCTGGCGAAATTACTGCATTTCTTCGGAGAATTTAACCGTAAAAAACAGCCATTTTATGTTGGTAAACGAACCGTATCGCAGCAAGATAAAAACCTAAGTTTTATCGAGATCGGATGCCTTGAGAGTCTGAATAGCAGTTGCGTGATCGAAAACTTCTCGGCTTCATCGAAATTGCGAGGTCTCTTTCTGCTTCAATTCAAACAGGTCAACAAATCAGGACATAAAATGATGTTCAACGGATATTTTTCTTCCCTCCTTGAAAAGACTTCCAGTTGCTTTATAGGGTCGNTTGTTCGTTCTCTCGATTCTATGTAGAAAACGCAGTAAAGATGATACACTATTCCAGTTTCAGACCTGCGAAGGTCTAGTCCACATTTGATAATTTAAATAAATACGAGTTAGAAGTTTTATATATAATAAAAACGTTACGATAAAAATTTGTTAATAACTGATAATATGAAACTTACTAGTTTCATCATTGCGTCTGTCCGCTCGAAATTGGTATCCAAACACGTGATTTTTCCCACTCAAAAACAATTTTGTATGAACTCAAACCACAATATTAAAAAGTTAAAAAAAGTTAAAGTTAAAAGAAATTGCATTAATTTCTCAAGTCATTCTGTACAAGCAATGTGATAAGCTCAAGAACTATCATAGGATGAAAAAGATATTTAACAATAAATTGCACTAATTGTTGTTTGTTGCAAAATGACTTGCCGGCATCTCAAACGACCAATCGCTTAAAATATTCATTTGCATATCTATAATCCAGTGTGCAATCTGGTCTCCGAACTTTGATTCAGTCAAGTCGGAGGGAGACTGCTACCGTATTTAATTCCACAGTACGAAAAACGTTTGTAAGACGCTATAGCAGAGTATGGTCACTGACTTCAAAGCCTTAGTCGAACCATACGGTGTATGGTACAACCGAATGCTTGGCACGAGTTAGACCTTGAGGGACAAATACCGCGCTGCTAGCATTACCACGTCTTACTGATGTATGATTCTTCTCTGAATGTAGCAAAAAGAAATTAGATCAGTACTCACTGCAGTGAATGACAGAGAGCGCATTTTCTCGTGCATAAATCAGTTTTTATTTCGATTAGTACATGTCCGGGCGGACGGACATGACGAGTACACTAGCGCCTTTTTAGCGAATTTTCTCATTTATGGAAAAAAGGCGCTATTGTGCTCGTCTTGTCCGTCCGCCTGTCTGTCCGTCCGCGACCACATTTTCGTCGATTAGAAATGCGCTCTCGTCACTCACTGCAGTAAGTACTGAGTTATATTTTTTTAATAAATGCGAATAGAATAACTGCCATTTTTGTCTTGGCCGAAAAACTTTTAATTTTGAAGGATTAGAAAGACAATAAGAGCTCATGAGTAATTAGTTAAGGAATGGCTTTCGTTTATTCGACCGCCCACAGGCTCGAAGTTATAGTTTTTCCTCGTAGCGCCTGACCTAAAATGAGGCTCCAAAAAGTATATGAAACCTAAATATTTGTCTACGATCACAATCTAATAAACAAGAATATTGAGATAGACGCAAAAGGCGTAACTAAGGACATAATTGCAAATATTATATTACAAAATCTACGTTAATTTCCACCGAATTTTAAGCAGTATTATATGAAATTCGGTAAGGTACATTTTTTTTCACGCTAATCTCACCGCAGAGGTTCTTAGTGCAAGTTATATGCAAGGTGCTTAAATAACAAACTGACAGTTTTCTACGGACATAATTTTGGAGTAACATCTATTTCATCCATATTTAGATGAGCAGCGAAGTTGACGCCGTTGATACAACGAAGCAATGCAGGGGCAACACCCTGCATTTCTGTTGCAACACCCTGTTGTTATGTGGCAACACCTTCATTCGAAATAAACAAGGTTGAAACAGACCCCGTTCATCCAGGACCTGTTTCTACAGACGCCGTTAGTGAAGACAAGGTTTCTACAATTTTTGTTTCACAGGTCCAGTTTCTGCAGGCCTGGTTTTTAAGGTCATTTTAAGCAGAGACTGTTTCAACGGGACTGTTTCTACAGACCCACTTTTAAATAGCCTTCGTTTCTGTAGACTCCGTTTTCTCCGGCCCCGTTTCTACAGACCATGTTTTTACGGACTCAGTTTCTATAGACCCCGTTTCTACAGACCCAGTTTATACAGACCGAGTTTCTAAAGCCCGTTTCTACAGACCCGACGTCGCCGCTGAAGCACCAGCGCAGGCCACCATAAAATCTGCGGTCCATGAATTATGAATTTTAACGGCCCTAATAAGACGGTCAGGCGAGGCTCTTCATTCTGCCACTTACCGCGCATTATTCTCGCATCGCAAGCAAACACCCGCCCAAAATACGGCGACTTTTATGCCTCTGCGCCATTGCCCATTAAAATGAACTCTTCGAGAAATTCCTGACTGCATAAATTACAGGTGAATCGATGACGGCCTGTGGGCCAATGGCCAACACTGACGATCGATTATCAAGGCTTTGTAGTAATCAAAATGGCTCCAAAAAATGAATATGTCTTGCAAGAACGCATTTATTTTGTTGCAACTGATATTTGAGTGCTGCATGATCCGTCGTGTATATAGTTTAGGCGCGTGTAGGGGTATTAAACTCGCCTCTTACAACGAATCAGACTTTAGGCAGGGAAGCTCTGTAGACATGACCTATAATAGACAACCAATGCATAATTTAATCAAGCCTTGGAAGCGTACTTTTTTTAAATAGAAATATGCTTTACTTAGCGTACTCTACTAGCATATATTTTGATGAAGCTGCATCTAGGAATGGATGCCAGCATAAATGGCGCTTTTACAGTTTACCTAATTTTTTTATCCAGCGTACTCTATATATTCTGATAAAGCTGCTTCTAGGAATGGATGCCTGCATCAATGGCGTATAGTTTACTACATACTTACGCAATCTCCTCAGAAAAAGCAGACAAGTGCACAGCCTAAACAAGCGCTGCCTCTCAAAGCACAAGAAGAAGTATAAACAAACAATGTTTTGCATCGCCCTCAAGACATATTAAAGGAGGAGTACCAAATTTAGGAGAATTCGTGGAAGAACAGAAATATTTATTAAATACTAATCAAAACCTTGCCCACTTGATCAGGAATCCTCACATGTATCGTACATAGCTGAATATAAGTTAAAGCAACACGATAATTTCAGGTTCTGTCTCTGAATATTTAAACCATCGTCAATGTTATTCGTACCAAGAGGTCTGGTATCTACGCTACCGTTAGTAGACAAAAAACTTAACCTTTCCATCCGACCAATCCCAGGCTTTGCTCAGCTTTGGTTTAAGGTCGTGTGGCTAGAGCACCAGTTTAGGCTTACCAAATTGGCCTCAAGCTACAATGCTATCTGTACCTGGTAAGTAAATTTCCTTTACCACGGTAACGGGGTAAAAGGGGGTAAAAAACTTTAGTCATAGAAAACTATCTAAATTGTGTGCACTCAATTCGTGTCATGGAATTAACTACAGTTATTGCGGTATTAGTCGGGAACAGAGAAAAACTATAAATAAAATTTGCAATTATACATGAATAAATCCAGTCACAGCGTAGAAGTCGGTCATTTTCTGTAGGGGGGGTGTTCTTCCTATCGCACCCCTCACCCCTGAGGTTGGGTTCGGTATGTTTTAGTGATACGAGGGTTATTGAGAGACAGCGTGCTGGGATGAAAAATACATTAAAAGAATATGTAAACTAATAATTTTTCGTTTCTATTTAGAGATAGTCAAAAGACACGACACATCAACATTAAGGCTAATTTAATTGCAGATTCCAATAAAATTGAGGAAACTGACGTGTCTCTTCACAAAATAATTTTAATGAATGGACCACAAAATAGCAATAATAATAATATCTATTGACCGTACATGCTTGCTACAAACTCTTACACTTTATTCCACGTAATAAGAAATGAAACAACTTCTCTGTGGTCTATATTCGACTGCACGAAGGCTAATAATATTTTTAAGGAGGTTTCCCGAGCATAAATAATTCGCAACTGCAATAACAGGTGGCGAATTTGCAGAATTTGCGGGTGAATTGCAGAATTTCAGGCACGTAAGTAACAGTTTAAGGAACAATACTGATTAATGGGCAATTAAAATCTAAAAATGTGACAATTTACACCCCAACCCGGGGTAAACTTGCCACTCATTAAATGCCAAGAGTTAAATACTAACAAACTCCAAATGGCCATCAACTAAACTTGCCACTCATTAAATGCCAAGAGTTAAATACTAACAAACTCCAAATGGCCATCAACTAAACTTGCCACTCATTAAATGCAAACAGTTAAATACTAACAAACTCCAAATGGCCATCAACTAAACTTGCCACTCATTAAATGCAAACAGTTAAATACTAACAAACTCCAAATGGCCATCAACTAAACTTGCCACTCANGATGCTTTAAGCAGAGGAAACTTCTCCCTCGCTTCTTCTTTCTTGGCTGAAACAATCAAGGGGGAAATTCCCATTTATCGCATAGCTCATTTCCAGCATCATTAATTAAGAGCGAGCCGCGGCATCGCGAGCAGACGTCGCCAGAAAAATGTGATGTTGCCACATGGTGCGCGTTGCCATTATGTGGTGCGCGTTGCCATTATGAGGTGAGCGCTGCCATTATGTGGTGAGCTCTGCCATTATGTGGTGCGAGTTGCCATTAGGCGGTGAGCGTTGCCATTATGTGGTGAGCGTTGCTATTAGGTGGTGAGCGTTGCCATTGTGGTGAGCGCTGCCATTGTAGTGAGCGCTGCCATTATGTGGTGCGCGTTGCCATTGTGGTGAGCGCTGCCATTGTGGTGAGCGCTGCCATTAGGTGGTGAGCGCTACCATTATGAGGTGAACGCTGCCATTAGGTGGTGAGCGCTACCATGAGGTGAGCGTTGCCATTAGGTGGTGAGCGCTACCATTAGGTGGTGAGCGCTGCCATTATGTGGTGAGCGCTGCCATTTGGTGGTGAGCGCTGCCATTAGGTGGTGAGCGCTGCCATTATGCGATGTAAGTTGCCATTATGTGGTGCGCGTCGCCATTAGTTAGTAAGCGTTGCCATTCGGCGATGAGCGTTGCTATTAGGTGGAGCGCGTTGCCATTATGTGGAACGCGTTGCCATTATGTGAAGAGCTCTACCATTTAGCGATGCACGATGCCATTATGTGGTGAGCAATCAACTTCCAATCAACATTATCGTGTAGTCTGAATTTGGTATTCAAATCCCATAGAAGTAATTGGCTAGTTTAGTTTCAAACCAGAATATTTCTTGAGATAGAAATTTCAGTTCTACGATCATTTTATTTATGGATTGTTTAAGAATGCAATGATAACAAAATGGAAGGAATTTACGTAGTTTCATTTGGAGAGAAATATGTATTATTTGCTCAGCAGATGAGAAATTGAATAGACGCATCAGGAGCGACCGCCTAAAAATATGACTGATATTTTAAATAAGCTACGGGACGATTGGGATTATCTTCGTTGTCGAAACATTTCTCTATTAATACGTGATCTCATGTTCGCAGAAAATTGCTGTCTTCGTTTGTTTCTAGATCGAATTTAACGCAAAACTGTCTAGTTTTTATCAGCTTTCAAGGAATTCTTTTCCGTTCATATCCATTAACTGTATTTATATTAGTATCTTAATTTTATTTGAAATTGAAGAATAGAACGATTATTTCCCAAAATATTCGTCAAGCGTAATTGCATTCCAGGTATGAATAATTGCATAACATTGGGTTTCCCAAACCTTTGTTTCTTCGTATTAAAGTTCTAAAAATGTCCCTACCCTATAAATGTAAACTCCTTACCTTCATAGAGTACTATGAAGGTAAAAGCTCCTCGTAAAGAATTGAATTGTCCGTGATTGTCCCGACACAACTCAAGCAATCACCGCAAGGATCCCTTGATACGAAGCATCAGTCGGGGGCTCGCAATCGTCCGTCAAACTGTCGGTC
>NW_025941093.1:0-631 GCF_000764305.2 Hyalella azteca
GTTTTTTAGACTCTCCCTCAAGTTCATTTTTGAGTCCTATAAGTAGACCAGTAAAGTATCCTGGATACCAGCATTATCATACTTAAGAAATTGGTATAAATCTTGAGTAAGTCAGTAAGTGAGGAAATTAAAAATTAACTGATTCTAAAAAAGCTCTGGTTTGCCACTATGGCCACGGGTGAAATTATCCATGGTCACGGGTGAAATTGTACCATGTGCACGGGTGATTTTTTCTCTTCTACGGGTGGCTACAGCCCATTATTCCAGTCTGGCCTTCTGTTACCCTTTGTCAAGTTAATAAGAAATTGATTAAGGTATCGAGTACTTGGGCAGGGGGCTGAAGGTGGGTGAATATCTGAAGATCTTTGACAATGCATCAGACAGTTAACCATCAGTAGCAAAAATTAGGCCTTCAGAACATCTTGCCAACACATTTGGATTGAAATTATTGCATTTTAGATACTTGTGAATCCTTGGCAACAGAAGGTACACCAGTGCGTCCACTGTGTTGCAGGTAGTACATTGGTAAGAATCGCTCATCACTCATGTTGAATCTGTGCAAGTGACTTCTGACGCCAGCTAGTATGGAATATATCTACTTGGCGAGCCGCGACTGAATTTTTCGAGCCGT
>NW_025941094.1:0-16302 GCF_000764305.2 Hyalella azteca
GGCATGGGTATTGGGGCATGAGTATTGGAACAAAAAGTTCCTGAGAGAGAATAGGTAAGGTAAGTAAATCTTAGCCTCAAGTAAATTGCTAGTAAGATGACTCCTGCCACGATGGTTAGTTAACATGTACAAAAAATTTGTGACATCATGTCCATATCTTTGCTCTTATACTTTATAATAGTTAGAGATTAGCGGACATGCACGGCTATATATCAAGGTAATAAACAATAGAAGCATTTACTACAGTACACTCGCCAACAAATTCGGAGCATACTGTATATGTTGAACATAAATGTATTCGAAATGGAGACCAAGTAGGACTAAAACTTATTCCACTAATTTCTTCTCTATCTATCTGAACGAATATTTTATATAGAGCAAGACGAAATAAAAGGTTTGTTCCATGATAGTTACTGACGCTGTAATACTGAGAAATATTTAAACTTTAAAGGCTATTGGCTCAGCAGAAGTGCAGCGACAAGCTGCAAGGTGTCGTCCAGAATATGGATGACATGAGAATTGATGACAAATACTGTTGAACAGCTCAAATAATGAGAATGATTACTATTCCTGTTGAAAAGCCCAAGAAATGAGAAAAAGACGAGTTCTGCTGCTGAAAAAGTTAATGCTACAGAAAAGTGATGATTAGTATGATCGCGTTATTGTTAATAATTATATACTCCATCTTATTTCATTGGCACACGCAGCAAATATTAAACCACATTTTATTCCATTAACAGATGTGGTGATGGCTTGAAACATTCTATCGACATCACATATAACATCGACGTTGCTTCAGAACCTGAATGCTTCCTTACCATTCATCATTCAGAAGACCAGCGGCCGATGATATATTTTTCCTAGCATCAAGCATCTCAGAAGCGATCACTTGAGGCCCATTCATCATTGATGCCTGACATGTGGGGCTTGATGAATATTTGCAGCAGACATGCGGGGCTTGATGAATATTTGCAGCAGACATGCGGGGCTTGATGAATATTGCAGCAGACATGCGGGGCTTGATGAATATTGGCAGCAGACACGCGGGGCTTGATGAATATTGGCAGCAGACACGCGGGGCTTGATGGAAATGAATATAATATTTATGCGTGTCATACAGCGTGTGGACGACGTGTCATAATCACAAATCAATTACGTCATGCATCTCATGTGATGCTTCGAGAAATTAATGTGTCAAATTGTCCTAGTTTTGACTCACTTTCCTACCGACAACACGAACAGAGACCGTACTTAGCCATTTTTTCCCAGCACAAACTGCATCGGGATGACCCACAAAGGGGCAAACAGTGCCTAGCTAGTTGAATAAAGTGTCATTCATTTTTAAGAGTGTATGAATGAATGATTGATCGAGGTGTGATGTTCTCACAATGGACGACGCAACCCGTAATATTTTTTTCATGTCTCTCAACAGTTAACAAAATCACGCATGTATATCACGGCCATGAATAATTCACGAACTATGCGTGACACGAACTACCGTGATGCATGAGAATGCATTCAGAGACGTGAGTGGGTCAGAGTAAAACACTTGCACAAATCAATTAATTATCCCGAAATAGATGCAACATTTCAACTGCCCTTTTGTGTGTATCTTGACCAGGCCATACCATGTGTAGGCCGGTCCAGCTCAGGATGAACAGCATGAGGAAAATGTTTAAAAAATGGTCGTTCTTTATTACCAAGCCATTGACTTGGTCATTATTAATGGGTGAGGCAACCTGAACCCAGCTGAGTAAGCCAAATGATCTTAGTAAGCCAAGGGGGCTGAGTTAGCTCAGTTAGCCAAATGAGCTTAGAAAGCCTAAGGGGCTGAGTTAGCCAAATGAGCTTAGTAAGCCAAGGTAGCTGAGTTTGCCAAATGAGCTCGGCTATAAGTTCGTGCTGTGGTTGTCAGCTACACATAGCTGTAGTTATAGCTGTAGTTATGTTATGTAGCTGTCAGCTGACAGCTATAAGTTCGTGCTGTGGTTGTCATAAGGTCCGCGTTTATGACGTAAGTATGGGAACATTTTGCGATGCTGTGCACAATATGGACATAACGGCCGCGTGGCCGATATGTCCATTGTGACGGCCTGTGCAGTCACATACGCTTGTAACAGCCACATGCGCACGCAACAGCAACATACGCACGCAACAGCCACATAAGCACGCAACAGCCACATACGCACGCAACAGCAACATGCGTACGCAACAGCCACATACGCACGCAACAGCAACATTCGCACGCAACAGCCACATGCGCACGCAACAGCAACATTCGCACGCAACGGCCACATACGCACGCAACAGCAACATTCGCATGCAACAGCCACATACGCACGCAACAGCCACATGCGCACGCAACAGCCACATACGCACGAAACAGCAACATTCGCACGCAACAGCCACATACGCACGCAACAGCCACATACGCACGCAACAGCCACTGTCTCTTATACACATCTAGATGTGTATAAGAGACAGCAACAGCCACATACGCACGCAACAGCCACATACGCACGCAACAGCCACATACGCACGCAACAGCCACATACCTGTCTCTTATACACATCTAGATGTGTATAAGAGACAGCATACGCACGCAACAGCCACATACGCACGCAACAGCCACATACGCACGCAACAGCCACATACGCACGCAACAGCCACATACGCAAGTAACAGCCACATACGCACGCAACAGCCATATACGCACGAAACAGCCACATAGGCACGCAACAGCAACATACGCACGCAACAGCCACATACGCACGCAACAGCCACATACGCACGCAACAGCCACTGTCTCTTATACACATCTAGATGTGTATAAGAGACAGCAACAGCCACATACGCACGCAACAGCCACATACGCACGCAACAGCCACATACGCACGCAACAGCCACATACGCACGCAACAGGCACATACGCATGCAACAGCCACATACCTGTCTCTTATACACATCTAGATGTGTATAAGAGACAGCGCAACAGCCACATACGCACGCAACAGCCACATACGCACGCAACAGCCACATACGCACGCAACAGCCACACACGCATGCAACAGCCACATACGCACGCAACAGCCACATACGCACCTGTCTCTTATACACATCTAGATGTGTATAAGAGACAGGCCACATACGCACGCAACAGCCACATACGCACGCAACAGCCACATACGCACGCAACAGCCACATACGCAAGCAACAGCCACATACGCACGCAACAGCCACATACGCACGCAACAGCCTGTCTCTTATACACATCTAGATGTGTATAAGAGACAGGCCACATACGCACTCAACAGCCACATACGCACGCAACAGCCACATACGCACGCAACAGCCACATACGCACGCAACAGCCACATACGCACGCAACAGCCACATACGCACCTGTCTCTTATACACATCTAGATGTGTATAAGAGACAGGCCACATACGCATGCAACAGCCACATACGCACGCAACAGCCACATACGCACTCAACAGCCTGTCTCTTATACACATCTAGATGTGTATAAGAGACAGGCCACATACGCACGCAACAGCCACATACGCACGCAACAGCCACATACGCACGCAACAGCCACATACGCACGCAACAGCCACATACGCACGCAACAGCCACATACGCACGCAACAGCCACATACGCACGCAACAGCCACATACGCACGCACGCAACAGCCTCGCATGTCGGTCATCACGCGCCACAAAGAACTGCCCTCGCCCTGTCCGTGTTTCAATGCAATTCGTACGTACGGAGTTCACAGTCCGAAATAATACATTTATTTTCGCCCTAAATGCGTAAGTCACAAAGCAAGACACAGACACCGCGGCGTTTTAGACGTTTTTAAGACGTTTTAAAGGCGTTTTAAAGGCGTTTCTAAGGCATTTGTGCGTCATCAGGACGACACAAAGACGGGATTGTTAGGAGCTGCTTTTTGTGTGGTGCCCCACAAATCGAACCTTCAATTCAGCGCCTGGTTTTTGCTGCTTGGGAGCTCTAGCTTCTCAGGCGCTCTAATAAGGCTCCTTAGGCGCTCTAATAAGGCTCCTTAGGCGCTCTAATCAGGCTCCTTAGGCGCTCTAATCAGGCTCCTTAGGCGCTCTAGTCAGGCTTCTCATGCGCTCTAATCAGGCTTCTCAGGTGCTCTAATCAGGCTCCTTATAGGCGCTCCAATCAGGCTACTGGGGCGCTCTAATCAGCGTCCTTAGGCGCTCTAATCAGGCTACTGGGGCGCTCTAATCAGCGTCCTTAGGCGCTCTAATCAGGCTACTGGGGCGCTCTAATCAGTAATCAGCGTCCTTAGGCGCTCTAATCAGGCTACTGGGGCGCTCTAATCAGCGTCCTTAGGCGCTCTAATCAGGCTACTGGGGCGCTCTAATCAGGCTTCTGAGGCGCTCTATTCAGGCTTCTTAGGCACAATTATCAGACCTTTTAGGCGTTCTTATCAGACTGTTAATCAGCGTGCTGTCATCAGCGCTCAATTATGCCCTTAGCCGCTCGTAAAGGTCCTTAGGCATTCAAATCAGCCTCTAGGCCAGTGGTTCAAGTGGGCGGTACCGCCCCCCGTGGGCGGTTCAAAGTTTTGGGGGGCGGTAAGGAAGAAAGCGGCGGTAAGGGGGCAGCAGTCCGAAGTCAATGTCAGAAGTTCGAACGTTTGTTTGACGAGCACACGGCTCCCAGCGATGGGTTTTTCCACCAGATCTTTTTTTTAACCTCTCCTGGGGTTACGTCTCGGACAAATTTACGGCCGGACTCGCGGCCGGTCCCACGGCTAATTTGAAAAGCGGCCGCTACATTTTCAGTAGCGGTAGCGGCGCTACATCTAATGCAATGTAGCGGTAGCGGTAGCGCCCGCTACATCTTTAAGTAGCGATACGAGGTTTTGCCGCTGCAGCGCTACCGCTACATTTATAGATAAAGCCTTTAGATTTTACTTAATAAAATTTAAAATTATTTAAAAACCAGCATGATACATACGTAATATAAATTACAGAATAAAACTGTACGAAAGATTTCGGTGTAATGTTGTCAACCTCAGCCTGTTACTAGTGTCAACATGTTAGTTGTTACTTGTTAAGTTGTTATACCGCAGTTACCACTTACAGGTATTTTTTCATGTTTCAGTTTGCTTACAGTTATTTTTACACAGTTATTTATATGTTTCACCTTCCCTACATGGATGTCTACGTTAATTTACCAATCTCAAAAATAATCCACATATATATACAAATAAAAGACTGATTTTTTATATGTATATGTGGATAATTTTTGAGATTGGAAAATTAACGTAGACATCCATGTAGGGAAGGTGAAACATAAAAATAACTGAGTAAAAATAACTGTAAGCAAACTGTAACATGAAAAATACCTGTAAGTGGTAACTGGTAACAACTTAACAAGTAACAACTAACATGTTGACACTAGTAACAGGTTGAGGTTGACAACATTACACCGAAATATTTCGTACCGTTTTATTCTGTAATTTATATTATGTATGCATCCTGCTGGTTTTTAAATAATATTAAATACCATTAAGTAAAATCTAGAGGCTCTATCTATAAATGTAGCGGGAGCGCTGTAGCGGCAAAACCTCACATCGCAACTTAAATATGTAGCGGGCGCTACCGCTACCGCTACATTGCCTTAAATATAGCGCCGCTACCGCTACATGTAGCGCGCTAATGCCCACCTCTGAAAATAACTGTAACATTCATTTACTACTAACCGGTACTAGTTCGGTTAAGTTAATTGCAATAAAGTTGCATTGATAGGTTTTGATAATTTAAGATGTTTGAATGTACAATTTTCTTTGTGTGAACTTTTGGGGGGAGGTAATAACGATGATGATGTACAAAGAAAAATCTTTCAACTTTTGACTGTATACATTTTGAAGTCAGGTAGGCTAAATGAACTTTAGATAGGCATGCTAAATAAGAAATGCAGCTCATATGTATGTATGTATGCGTATGCAGAATTTTTACGTGTGTATGACCTAAGTTATCATACTTTTACTAGTCCACCAAATTATGTGGTCAAAAGCTGTGCTGATTTCTAATGAGTAATGCCCTTGTTTTCTGATATTTTCTTATGTCATGTGTACTTTTTCAATTTGGAACTATACATATCTTCTTTTTTTATCATTGTCAGGTAGGCCAAATGAACTGTATAGGTGTATGACCTAAAAACTTAAGAAGTATGAGGGATGTATGATCTAAGTTATCGTACCTATATTAGTCCACCTAATTTTACGGCCAAATGCTGTGCTGAATTCTGATGAGGAAGGGCCTTTGCTTTTTGATATTTTTAATGCCCTGTGTTGCTTTTCTTTTGCTTGCTGTCACGCTCAGCCATCGCGTCCACTGACTTTTCAAAAGCAAAAATAAGTGGTCTGACCTCCATGCCAAGAGGTCCAAAACTACACAAGCTCTCAGGCCCATTATTTGGCCCAACGGTCATCCTTGCGGTTGTCCTGTGGCTTTAAGTCTACCCTGCGTGGACATCCCGAAAAGAAGAAGAAGAAGATATGTTTTGAAAATGTTTTATTATCATTAAGTGTTTATGAGTAAATCCCAATAGCAGAACAATAAATATTTAGAGATTTCCAATAATTTTGGCCATTGTAGCGGCTAATGTAGCGGCGCTACATTTTACTGTAGCGGCAGCGGTAGCACTCGCTACAATCTAGAGGGTGTAGCGGTAGCGGTAGCGCCCGCTACATTTAGAGCATGTAGCGGTAGCGGTAGCGGCCGCTACATTTCAAAGTAGCGCTGCCCAGCTCTGTAAACTACTGAACAGATTTGAACGAAACCTAGTATATAAATAAATAACCTCAGCAACGGTGATGTTTAGCTTGTGACTATTTTTTTCGATTCGCCTACGTTTGCAAGTTATACCGCTCTTGGTCAACGCAAGTTTAAATATTGGCCTGAGAAATGCCGGTCGTCTCTCCGTATATCCGTATAACTCGCGAACGAAGGCATAATCTAAAAAATTGTCACAAGCTAGACATCACCGTTGAGAGGTTAGGTATTCACATACGAAGTTTCGTTCAAATCGGTTTAGTATTTTAGGAGAAATTTCTTGCTCGCTGTGCTGGGAATGTAAGTACGTACTGCTGTTTAAATCACGAGTGTGGTAAAAAGGGAAAAAAAACTCGAAAAAGAAGGCAAAATCGAAAAAATTTTCCCGAGCTAAATATGACCGTTTGGTAGTTCGGAATGTATATTTAAAATTTCCTTCAAATATGTTCAGTAGTTTGGAAGAAATTCTTTGATCACTGCGAATTTCGGCCCGTATTGCCACAAACTCACGAATGAAGGAGAAATTTAAAAGGTTTTCACGAGCTGAACATCACCGTTAGGTTCTAATGAATACGTGTACCAAGTTTCATTGAGCTGCGTTCATCAGTTTGGGAGATATTCCTTGATATTTGAATTTGGACCGGCCGCGAGACCTGATACGAGTCCGGCCGTAAATTTGTCCGAGGCGTCCTGGGTTTCTAGAGATGAAACAGTTAAAACTGAAAAAAATATATTAGTTCACTCAATGGGGTTCTATTTGTGAAATACACATTTGTGTTTAACCTTAAATATCAAGAAAGAGGCGTTTGTTTTTACACGTGTCTGTCGGGGGGGGGGCGCTAGAGATTCACGTGAGAACCAAGGGGGCGCCTGCCTGAAAAACTTTGAGAACCACTGCTCTAGGCTTACAATTTGGCCCTTATACGTCCATTTTTCGAAAATTCCGCATTAATTATTGTTATTAGCCTAATATAACACGTCATTTACAACGCTGGGCTCATTACTTTAGTGCTTCCTAATTGATGCCAAATATTTTTCCTGAGTAAATAAGCGTGATAAACAGCGCTGAGTTTTACTGCTCTAATGATTGGCAGCAGCTAAATGGCAGGCCCTCTTTGAGGCTGGCCATTACTGGCACAACTGGCCTGTTTTAGGCACGCCATTACTGGCACAACTGGCCTGTTTTAGGCACGCCATTATTGGCACAACTGGCCTGTTTTAGGCACGCCATTATTGGCACAACTGGCCTGTTTGAGGCACGCCATTATTGGCACAACTGGCCTGTTTGAGGCAGGCCATTACTGGCACAAATGGCCTGTTTGAGGCGGGCCATTACTGGCACAACTGGCTTGTTAAAGACTGGCCATTACTGGCACAACTGGCCTGTTTTAGGCTGGCCATTACTGGCACAACTGGCCTGTTTTAGGCTGGCCATTACTGGCACAACTGGCCTGTTTGAGGCAGGCCATTACTGGCACAACTGGCCTGTTTTAGGCGGGCCATTACTGGCACAACTGGCTTGTTAGAGGCTGGCCATTACTGGCACAACTGGCCTGGTGGAGGCAGGCCATTACTGGCACAACTGGCCTGTTTGAGGCAGGCCATTACTGGCACAAATGGCCTGTTTGAGGCGGGCCATTACTGGCACAACTGGCTTGTTAAAGACTGGCCATTACTGGCACAACTGGCCTGTTTTAGGCTGGCCAACAAATGGCCTGTTTGAGGCGGGCCATTACTGGCACAACTGGCTTGTTAAAGACTGGCCATTACTGGCACAACTGGCCTGTTTTAGGCTGGCCAGTACTGGCACAACTGGCTTGTTGGAGGCTGGCCATTACTGGCACAACTGGCCTGTTTGAGGCAGGCCATTACTGGCAAAACTGGCCTGGTGGAGGCAGGTCATTACTGGCACAACTGGCCTGGTGGAGGCAGGCCATTACTGGCACAACTGGCCTGGTGGAGGCAGGCCATTACTGGCACAATTGGCCTGTTAAATACATTATCATTACACAGATTTCATTCACAGCATTACAATATTACACAAAATTCAATTTCTCAGCAATACATTAGCAATTCCCACTGCTACTTTACGTGTCATTTCCCAGCGATAAATTCCCTTCTTCAACCCCCGCCCCCCCCCTCTGATGCCCCCGGCCTTCCCCCCCTCCCCGGTCATGACGCCGGGGGTGTCAGATTTCTCCCCCTCAGGGACGCGGTTGTCATGGCGACGGTGGTGGGGAATGGGTTGAAACTACGGCCGGGTGTGATTGGCGTGTGAATGATTGGTAGGGGAGTGATTGGTGAGTGAGTGATTGGCGGGTGAGTGATTGGCGGGTGAGTGATTGGCGTGTGAGTGATTGGCGTGTGAGTGATTGGCGTGTGAGTGATTGGCGGGTGAGTGATTGGCGTGTGAGTGATTGGTGAGTGAGTGAGTGACGTGTGAGTGATTGGCGTGTGAGTGATTGGCGTGTGAGTGAGTGACGTGTGAGTGATTGGCGTGTGAGTGAATGGCGTGTGAGTGATTGGCGGGTGAGTGATTGGCAGGTGAGTGATTGGCGGGTGAGTGAATGGCGTGTGAGTGATTGGTGAGTGAGTGATTGGCGGGTGAGTGATTGGCGTGTGAGTGATTGGCGTGCGAGTGATTGGCAGGAGTAGCAGTTAACCGACGAACTAATTGGTTAGGCGCAGTTACGGGTAATATCCGAGCCAAAGTTAGCCGTCCTTAGCGCGCAGCAAGCAACCCGCGCCCGGGAGGCGGCTTCTTGCGGTAGCTCGCCTCCGGTGCTCCCATAATTCATCTTTTAATTATATCATTGGATGAATTATATTCCAGCTCCACTAAAGAAAAAAAACATCGCGTAATCTTCCTCGCGCTGTTAGAAACTCGTTGATTTTTTTTCTTTGCTGCTCGGGCAATGAAGGAAAAAAAGTTGCATTGTTTTAAAGATACGAATCTATCTTCAAGGTAAATTCCATACCCCAACTTTTTACACCAACCTTTTACCCCAACTTTTAGCCGCAACTATTTGCCTCAACTTTTCGCGCCTACTTTTTATCGCAACTCTATATACCAATACAATCAGTCATCTACCTGATCGCAAGTATTTGCAACCTCCTTGAACCTGACGGCAATCCCATGTTACAAATACTAATATTTCCTTCTAGACTGGCAGGGAAATTCCCTAAATTTAAAGCAATGGCGGCGCCGCGCAGGTTGAAGTGAAGAGCGTGTAAGCGATACATACATATAATGAAGCCTATAATTACAGCCTTTTTATTAGTTACCGCCTTAACTACACGGACAACACAACATCTTATGAATGCTTCATGACGACTACTGGTTAGTGACGGGTAGTGACCAATAATAATGGCTAGCGACCAATGGTGAAGGGTAGTGACCAATGGTGACGGTAGTGACCAATGGTGACGCGTATAGACGGGTAGTGACGAATAGTGGCGGGTAGTGACTAGTAGTGACGGATAGTGACGGGTAATGACGAATAGTGACGGGTAGTGCCCAATAGTAATGGCTAGTGACCATGGTGACGGGTAGTGACCAATATATAGTGACGCGTAGTAACGAGTAGTGACGGTAGTGACAGGTAGTGACGGGTAGTGACGGGTAGTGACGAGTAGTGACGGGTAGTGACGAGTAGTGACGGGTAGTGTCGGGTAGTGACGGGTAGTGACGGGTAGTGACGGGTAGTGACGAGTAGTGACGGATGGTGAAGGCTAGTGACGTAAGTCGCTGCAACAATTCAAGTTGCGTAACTTAAGTTTCATCACAACTTAAAAGTGCCAGGAAAGTTTACCAGTAAAACTTCAGGGACAATTTTTCAAGGACCCAAGGCTCTCATTAGATGAATTTTTGAATTATCTACTCGAGATACTTATTATTATTAACTATTGTAAACTTTTGTTCATTTTTAGCGCTAGTTTACTGAACTAATTAATTGCGTAATGATGAAGGTGATGATCGAGGGTGGTGATGGTGATGAGGGTGATGAGGGTGAAGAGGGTGATAAGGGTGACGATGGTGACGAGGGTGGTGATGGCTGACGTCAAAGTTTGGTTTTTGCTGCCAACGCCGCAGGTGTCAAGAATCCAGTTCGATCTGGAACGCTTGGTTAACCTGGCTGAGCAGGTTACTTGGTTAACCTGGCTGAGCAGGTTACTTGGTTAACCTGGCTGAGCAGGTTACTTGGTTAACCTGACTGAGCAGGTTACTACCAAATCTCTATCTACCAGTAACCAGGTTTATCATCACTTCAAAAATTTCAGTACAAATACAATCAATAATAAAAACAAATGTACACGAAAGAGAGTTACACCTAAATACGTGTCGATCAATAATAAAGTCGAGTCACCGACATGTGGAACAGCCTCCCTGATATGGCATCGTTGACGCTCCGAGTATGAACATCTTCAAGAACAGACTAGACGAAGCTATGCAGGAGCATATGTGCAGTCTTAAAATGCCTAGCAAATTACGGATCAGGCAATAAGTCCAGCAGCTATCTCAATCAATCGTCAGCTATGGAAAGATCGGGTTCCAAAGGCCGGATCCCATGTGAATCAAGTCAGGAAAAATTGAAGAATCGGCAACAGGCCATGGGCCTATTTCTTCAACGCCGACACTTCTATTCAATTCTAATATCAAGTTGATATGGACTATAAGCGTTGCTAAGGCAAGCTTTCAACCTAAAAATATCAGAGATCAAAAAATTATTAAACGACACCTGAGATTGAACTAAGCAAGGACATTAAAATTGTTGCCTGACTCAGTCAAGTCGCACCATTCAGCGTGGAGGCTCGCAACAGGATGCCGCGGATGATCCAGCGGAAGTCCAGAACGAAAACTGCTTCCGCTGTTTAAGCAATACTGATGTAAAATATATGTTGAATAAATGCAGTCGATGGGTTGAACACGGCTGACTAATTTAATAACAGTTTAATGGTATAGTAAAATTCTCTCACAGATCACAAATGAGCCCTCGAACCACCTCTACAGCCACTAGACTCACTCAGCAGTAGCAGTGTTTGTCCATGAGCCATGAACAGAACTCACGCCGCAGTCAACACTCGAGACACCATGCTCACTATAGCCATAAGCCATATCGTACTCATGAGCCTGTAGCAGCCATTGAGCATAACCTCGCTACGTGGCTACTCGCTACTGCATTTCGTTGCGAGTGACGTCACCAGATCCTGCAATGTTCGCTGTGAGACTTCTTCCTCGTGTTAGTTCGAAGATTAATTCCGGCAGATCGTCCTGCATGTTAGACGAACTTGGGTCCGTATGTCATGCAGAGAGCCAGTTAATAAAGCTATACTCGCCTAACGAGCTCTCATTAGGCTATTCGAACTCACGCAGACGTGCGGTATCTTCCCCGCTTCGCTGACTCTCATCCTTCGTTCCGATAGCAGCTAATGACTTCTAGTCAATCGTTCCTCGATTTGACGACGCCATGAAATAATTATGCAGTGACATGGATACAACACAGCGTTTCGGAGATCACTCCAGCCCTAGTATCTTGCACAAAGTTTGCAATATTAAAGTTACTATCATAAACGAACGTGCTAGGTAACCAATAGGCAGAGCTGGGCAGCGCTACTTTGAAATGTAGCGCCGCTACCGCTACCGCTACATGCTCTAAATGCAGCGGGCGCTACCGCTACCGCTACATCCACTAGATTGTAACGGGCGCTACCGCTACCGCTACAGTAAAATGTAGCGCCGCTACATTAGCTGCTACAATGGCCAAAATTATTAGAAATCTCTTAATATTTATTGATCTGCTATTGGGATTTACTCATTAAAATTTAATGATAATAAAACATTTTTAAAACATATCAATGCAACTTTATTGCAATTAACCTAACCGAACTAGTATGGGTTACCCCAGGGTTAGATACAGTAAATAAAAGTTACAGTTATTTTTATGTTTTGCCTTCCCTACATGGATGTGAACTTTAATCTACCAATCTAAAAAATTATCCACATTTACATATAAAAATCAGTTTTTTTTGTATATATATGTGGATTATTTTTGAGATTGGTAGATTAAAGTAGACATCCATGTAGGGAAGGTGAAACATAAACATAACTGTAAAAATAACTGTAAGCAAACTGAAAGATGAAAAAAACCTGTAAGTGGTAACTGGTAAGAACTTAACAAGTAACAACTAACATGTTGACACTAGTAACAGGCTGAGGTTGACAACATTACACCGAAATCTTTCGTACAGTTTTATTCTGTAATTTATATTATGTATGCATCATGCTGGTTTTTAAATAATATTTAATACTATTAAGGGGACCGGCTACCCTAAAAATCGGAAATTTTGGCTTTACCGTTTTCTTGACTCATTTTGTAGCTGCTGAAAAGGCGCGTCTAACGCAGTTTACCGCATGTCTGTGCGTGCTATAATTTTTGCGTAAGACAATTTTACAAATATATATATGAACATTTTTAACAATATGTACAAAGATTTATTTGAATTAAATCTGTATATATAGATCATTACTCTCATTAACTACAAAGTGTTTGCACTCGTATGAAAGCTACAAACGAGACGCGTTCAGCAAGCTACTACCATAGATGTACATGCAATACTTTTTTGTGTAATGCAGTCTTGAACTTTTATAAAATGATCATTTTATATCATTATTTACAAATAAATGGTATTTATGTATATGTCATTATTTAAAATGTGAAAAAATGGGAAGAACGCGAATAAAAAAAACGATGAGGAAAATCAAAATCGGGGCTCTACAGTCGCTAGATATTGTTGTTACAAATCGAATGATATGTGTCTCGACATTGTAGCATGTGATTTGCAGAAGTTATAAATTTTTTTAGAGTACCTCATATATGCCGTTTTCTATTAATTCCATGTTTTCTTTCATTTTTTTAATTTACATGAACAAAAAGGTCTTAGATTTCTGTTTTACATATGTGTACCAAGTTTCAAAACGATCCGTCTGTAAACAAAAAAGTTTTGTTGGAGGGTAGCCGGTCCCCTTAAGTAAAATCTAAAGGCTTTATCTATAAATGTAGCGGATGTAGCGGTAGCGCTGTAGCGGCAAAACCTCGTATCGCTACTTAAATATGTAGCGGGCGCTACCGCTACCGCTACATTGCCTTAAATGTAGAGCCGCTACCGCCACCGCTACCGCTACCGCTACATGTAGCGCGCTACTGCCCACCTCTGCCAATAGGGTCATGATAGTTACAAGTAATCAAAACTAAATGTTTTCGAAAATTCACATTGGATAATATGTTAGTAAATTGAGTCCTTTTCTCCTATCGAGCCAAATAAGCGAAAACATGATTTTCCATTTCGCCTATGCAAATGACTGTGTCTGAGAAAATTTTAATTTTAAATTTGACGCACCAAGTCGGTACACTAAAAATCATAATAATTCAACGATGAATTGATTTTTGCCCTAAATGAAGAGTTTGTCCTAAAAATGATATGCACTTCTTAAAAATAACACTATTTGTAATTGCATTATTCCATCTCTCTTCAGTATTTCTTATCCTTCTAAGTGCCAAACTTGACTCCATGGCAGTTTTTGTCTTGAACGAAGTTTTGTCGCTCTGGTGATATCTGCTCGAAGGATGATAAAAACTGTAAGGAATTAGCATGAAAACATATTAAGTTTCTGAGAGATTTCAATTTGTACTTTTGTGGCACGAGTTGAGATGAAACTCTTATGCTTCGAAAAACAGAAACACATTTATATGAATGAAAGAGTGATTATGAGAGCTCTATATAATTATTTTTAGGTAATACCGTTATATTCATAAAATAAGTTTGCGATAATAGATAAAAAATTCAAATTTGCAAATTGATGTAAATTAATTTCAGTGACCGCAAGCAAACGAACTGATCAGTTTGGGTAATTCCTGCAGATTACATGTTTGTCTTATCTCTACCTGATAAAAGGGCATTTCGTCCGATTCTTCATTTGTAGGCGCTGCAGTTAAACGAATTGAAAGAATGCGTACCATTGCACGGTTCCCTCAATATATTAAATTTATTCTAAAATTAAATAGCATTTGTAAATTTATAGGATGATTATAGCCATTTTCAACCAAGATCAGAACACTTAAGACATTTTCCTGTAGAACTGAAGACACTTTGAGGTATTCGGACATTTTGTTTAGGTTGCAGTGATGGCTGCGCTAAGTGGTTTTGTCGAATTTTTCCAGAAAGGAAAGGTGAGAAACAAATTAGCTAAATGTGTGCACTATGATTGTTTCTTGATAATTAAATATACCATTTTGCAAGTATTTCTTCATCTTCAAGCCGCCAACAACAACAAAATGTACTATTTCTCAAATTCTCATATACTGTCATACTCAATAGGTACTCTACTCTCTAGTCATACATAAGTCCTAACCTAGTCGTTCATTCAGTAACACTACAGCATTGGGCTTATGGGCTATGCTATGATTTTAAAAGATTGTGCCATGTTGCATCTTGCAGTTAGTAGTTTCTTCTACTCTAGTTCAGAGTAGTGGCTTAGCGTAAAAATTTGTATCTTCACCCAGATTTATCATACTTGAGAAATTGGTTTAAATCTTGAGTTATTGAGGAAATTAAAAATGAACTGATTCCAAAAAAGCTCTGGTTTGCCACTATGCCTTCACACAGTCCAACATCTCAATAGATGCAATACCTATTCAGCCTCTATTTCCCTCTGCAAGTTATTAGAAAAGCTTACACTTACAGCAGTTCTGTCTAGAAAAACTACTATTTTATTAATTTCATCTAATTATAGCTCCTATTCAATGAATTGGGGAATAATTGATGGTCTTCCTAAATTTCTAAACTTCCTTACAGAACTGAAAATTTTTCAGAACTAGGTAGCTACTAATGAAATGAATGAGACCAAAATGCCTGAAAGGCTTGAATTGTAGGCAATTTCACCCATTCCAATTGATCTTTCTCTAATTCTTCATCAAAATTTTACTAAAATGGCACATTCTTGTATGCTTTTTTGAAATATCTCCTATAAAACAATATTTTTTTTGGTAATTTATGGTAAATTATGCATAATATTCTAAATTGTCCTCATAATTCATAATCATTGATAGTAAATTGTAATGTCAACAGTCAACTCAATGCCACTTTGATGGCCAGAGCATTCACGCTGCCACATAGTGGCAAAGCAGAGAGTTATTTAGACTCTTCCTCAAGTTCATTTTTGAGTCCTATAAGTAGGGTAAACGCGGTATATTCGGACATCATAGGTAATTCCGTCACCTCTCCAGCTTTTCCTTCATATTAAGCTTTGTTTTAGTTCCATGCATTCATTGATGGTTGAAATGGTGACGTCATACATTTGCGTGTCAAAATACTGCAAAAACACTAGGTCTTGGCCATCTAGTGGGAAAATATTGAGATCCAAAGAGAGACAATGCATGCCACCTGGTGAGATCATCGAAAAATGTGTCAAATTTGACAGTTGACAT